>NC_083651.1:800159-1067659 GCF_963576545.1 Limanda limanda
GTGAACATTAGAATCAATAACTAATAAGACAGGAAGTAACAATAATCATCTGATGTGAACTCAAAGTTAAATATCACTTCAATCATAAAGCTTAGGGTATGTTTTCAAGCATCCATTTAAAAAAATTTATTTGTTTATTTATTTATTTACATTAATTATAAATCTGTATTTCCAGGACATTCACCTGAGGAGCTTCCAGTGTGGGCGGAGCTGACACAGTGACGTCATCATGAAGTTCCGCCTCAGCTGAAGTTCAAACAGGAAGTTTGGAGACAGAAGAACAAAGTTTGTTATTCACTCGATTCACTTTTAATACTTGTTCATCTACTACTTCCTGTCTCTCTCTCTCTCTCTGTCTCTGTGTCTCTGTCTGTCTGTCTGTGTGTCTCTGTCTGTCTGTCTCTGTGTCTCTGTCTGTCTGTCTCTGTGTCTCTGTCTGTCTGTCTGTGTGTCTCTGTCTGTCTCTCTCTCTCTCCCTCTCTATCTGTCTGTCTGTCTGTCTGTCTCTGTCTCTCTCTCCCTCTCCCTCTCTGTTTGTCTGTCTGTCTGTCTGTCTCTCTCTCTCCCTCCCTCCCTCTCTCTCTCTGTTTGTCTGTCTGTCTCTCTCTCTGTTTGTCTGTCTGTCTGTCTCTCTCTCTCTCTCTCCCTCTGTGTTTGTCTGTCTCTCTCTCTCTCTCTGTTTGTCTGTCTGTCTGTCTGTCTGTCTGTCTGTCTGTCTCTCTGTCTCTCTCTCCCTCTCTCTCTCTCTCTCTCTCTCTTTCTCTCCCTCAGTGTCTGTCTGTCTCTCTCTCTCTCCCTCCCTGTCTCTCTCTCTCTCAGCAGAGAGACATCATGTCTCACGTCGTCCTGCTGGACCTCGTGCACGGCTGCTGTCCCCCCCCCCTCGCCGACTCGTCCGCGGACACGCGCGTGTTCGTGTTGTGCACGGAACGTTCCCGCGAGGGGGGGGGTCACGCGCTTCCGAGCTGGTGCGGGAGCGCGCACGTGCTCGCGAGCGGCTCCACCGCGGAGAGCTTGTTCCGGTTCAAAGTGCTCGTGGACGAGCTGCGCGTGACCGCCGTGACCGTGCACACGAGCCCGCGGGGCCGCGCCGCGCTGCCGCGGTACCTGGAGCTGCTGTTCACGCCCCTGTACGCGTTCCAGTACCGAGTGACGTCACATGACCGCCTCACCTGCCCGGGCTGCACAAGCTCCGCCCACACGGACTTACCTGGTGAGGGCGTGAAAGAAAGAGAAGGAAAAGAGGAGGAGGAGGAAGAGGAGGAGGAGGAGAAGGAGCAGGAGGAAGACGAGTGGAAGTTTCTGCAGCAGCTTCCTGCTCTGAACGGACAGATGACGGTTCTGACGTCATCACTGATCCCAGGTCAGTGTATTAAACCAGCTGTAACTCACTTGTATAAATAAAGGTTATGAATAAAGTTTTCCTTCATACGGACACATGTTCAATCTGCGTCTCTCGTCCGTCAGACGTCTTCGGTCACGGCTTCAGTACTCGCAGAGGGGGCGTGTCCCACAGCCCCACGCTGTCCTCCTTGAATCTGTTCAGCAGCAGCAGGAGGCGGGACCCCGTCGCCGTGGTGATGGAGAACAGACGCCGATTGGGCGTCCACGCCGGGTTCCACCCACTTCCGCTTCGCCTGGTGCAGGTAGCTGAGTCCGCACACGTCACATGATCGCAGGCCGCACGTTGATCTGAATCCCGGTCTCCTGCAGGTCGACCACGGCAGCGGCGTGTGGGTCGTGGGCGGCGCCGAGCCCGAGAGCTACGACGGGATGGTGACCAATCAGACGGGCGTGGTGCTCGCGGCGCCGGGAGCCGACTGCATGCCCATCCTGTTCGCTGATCCCGTGTCAAAGGTCATCGGAGCCGCTCACGCAGGTGAACGTTCAGTCGTGTCTCTGAGGTTCTGCCTGCGGGGGGCGCTGGAGAGGCACGGAATTTGTTTCTTGTTGTGCGGTCAGAAGTTGTCGTGACCAACACGATAAATCTACACACAAACAGATTGTATCGTCAGCGAAAAACACGTAAACTTGTTCCTGAAGAAAGGATTTGTTTTTATTGGACAATCATTTGTCTCAGAGCTAAAATGTCATTAAAGCCTTTTGTTGTTTTTTGAGGTTGTAGCGATGATTTACACAAGGTTAGTAAATTATTAACCAAAACATAAATGTGGCTGTTGCAGCGCCACCATGAGGTCAGTGTTGGTGCTTTATGTCAGATGTTTCACTGGCCTGATACAATATAAAAATAATTTATCAGTAATATTATTATTATTATTGTCGCTGTAAAGAAAGAAAATGTCGACGTTTGCTTGATAATGTCCTGCTGGTCGTCCAGGTTGGAAAGGGACTCTGATGGGGGTCGCCATGGCAACAGTGACGGCCATGGTGAAGGAGTTCGGGTGTCAGGTGAGCGACATCGTGGTGGCGGTGGGCCCGTCGGTGGGGGGGTGCTGTTTCACCCTGGAGAGGCAGCAGGCGCTGGACTTCATCAGCATCCATCCTGAGTGTGTCCCTGACCCGGGGGCGGAGCGACCACACGTCAACATCCGCCTCGCCAACAGGTGCGACCCGAGGACGCCAGATCACAGGTGATGGTTGTGGCTGTTCACTGAATGAAATCTTACTTCCTGCCTCAGACTCCTCCTCCAGAGAGGCGGGATCCTGCCCGAGCACATCCATGACGACTCGGTGACGGACCGGCCCTGCGTCACGCCGTGCACTTCCTGTCACCCTGAACTCTTCTTCTCCCACGTCAGAGACGGACCCGACTTCGGGACTCAGGTGGGCTTCCTGTGGATCCGAGAGTCCCGCCCCCAGGACGGGCGTCCCTCACAGGCGCCGGAGGACGGACTGAGTCCTCACACCAGTTAGGACCAGTTGGTTAAAATCATGTTTTCTACGTGAATTGACTTGAAATCTGTTGAACTCTTTGTATTTTGTGTTCCACTGATTAGAATCATTAATAAATGTTTCTGTTAACGCTTCAGAGGAGTCGATCTTATTTAACAGAAGAATTAAAATCAGCAGCTTCTCTTAATGTCGAGCGGCTGAGAACAAACGGTCGTTATCACTTTAAATCCATTTCTAACAAAACTGAGGAACATGTGAAAAACATGTGAGGAACCCATGAGGAACAGGTCAGGTCTTCAGTTTGTTTCTGAAGAAGATATACAAATATTTTCATAAACATGTTTGTTTTTTTAAAAGACAATAACTAATCTCTGGGTTACAGACTTCATTTATTTTGTGATGTGTTTTAAAAAGCAGCCCTTTCCTAAAGAACAACGGAGTTAAGACCAGAGTTCCACTGAAGGAATCTCGGTTTCAATAAACATCTGGAGTTTTAATAAAACTTCTACAAAAACTGAATCTAAAATCTTCATCACATTGGAAACTTTCATGACAAAAGAATAAATAAAACCAGTTTCAGGGGAAATTCCTCTATAAATAAAAAACACACGAGGTGAATCTACTGCACACGACCGACACATGAATCATAAACTGTAAACATCAAACTAAGGATTTAAAATCGGTTTGATCGACGCTCGTCTTCACGTTACAGATCTCACAGACCTGAACTTCAGCTTTAATCATAACCAGTAAATAAAGATGAAAGACACGACTCTTCTAACGTCTCCATCGCCCCCTGGTGGCTGTCTACAGCACATTCCCAGAAGCCTTCTTCATCCATGTTAGCAGATGGGACATGGACCAAACTAAAGAAAATCAAAGTAGACGTTAAATAAATGTTTGTAAAGATGTTTCTGTCGTTTCAGGTCGTTCTTGTCTCACTGATGTTTGTCCAAGTTATTTGATAATATACAAACAGGCTGAGACTGACTCCTGATTGGTTGAGAGCATGTATGGGCGGGACCTCAACACCACAGCTCCACAATCACTACACTGCACAGACTCTGACTGTAAATGACGCCATCACCACTAGATGGCAGCGTTTGTCTCCGAGATGTTTTAGCTTCATTCTCACGGGAGGAAGTGGAGGCGTGTCTTCATCTTTGTTTACAGCCAGCGAGTCACATTTTTCCACTTTACCTTTCATTCACATCAGATTATTTAAACAAACATGATCTGGACAAACCTACATTGTACAAACATTAAATGACATGATTTTGGTTTGTTCTTTTTCAAAGTAAAATAAAATCTTAGACAGGACCTAAGAAGCTTTGCTGTTGTCTTTGTACGACGTTTGAAATAAATCACAGCTTGTGTCTCTCCGGCAGACGTCCGGTCTCCACTGAGCTGCCACAGATTGAACCCGTTTGTCTTTATTAGCAAAAGTAGAGACAGATTTAGTCTCATGACTCGTCAGGAGGAGGCTGGGATCCGGTCGGGCCTCCTTCACCCCCCCCGGCTCTAAAAGACACCAAAGGGCCGTATAAATATTAATACAGAACGCAGTGTCTGGCTAAAAGATCATTTAAACTGAAAAAGGAACGTTATCTCCTGCTGCCACCAGGGGTCACTAAACTCCTTATATTGTTCCATTCAGAAGAAGAAGAAGTTCTTTCAGCTTCAGAGTCACTGAGAACACGTGAACTGCAGCGAGTCCCTCGGTCCAAACGTGTCCACGTCCTCCTGGTCTGTGGGGACTGGAGCCGGGACCCAGCAGCAGCCTCCTGATCTTCAGCGACTCCACGCTACATGAAGTTTAGACATGAATCTATGAAGCAGGAGGACCTGGAGTGGAGGGGGAGGTTCTGGGAGTGAAGTGGTCGTTACTTCTGCTTCGAGACCAAAACTAAAGGAGCAGCGTGTCCAGCAGAAGAAACCTGAAGAGAAACAGAACCGGAGCTTCAGCAACGAGACGTCTGACCGGGGGACGAACACCTAGCTTCCTCTGGCTTCGGAGAAGAGGAACGGAGAGATGTCCAGAGGAGGAATGATGGAGGAAAAGAAACGGATAAAGAATGAAAGGATGAGGGAACAGCTGTGTTAATCATCTGCAGTGGCACAGCAGCAGTCCAGCCACCAGGGGGAGCAGGTTGAGCAGCAGGAGCCACAGAGTGATGGCCAGACCTGGAGAGCTGGAGCACGGGTCTGAAACAACAACATCACAAACTTCACTCAGACCAAGAAAACCTAGAATCACATTCTCTTCTTCTCTTCTCTCTCGTGTCCGAAGACGCGTCTCAGCTGCTTGGACTTTAACACTAATTCTGTGGTTTCTACCAAACTTCTGACGATTAACATTTCAATGTTTGTATCCTGGTAGTAAAACATGATTTGATAAAGACTCAAGGAAACATTCAGGAGAGGAGAGGAGGAGCCACACTGACCGATGGGGTTGGACCTGGAGGCGTTGGCGGGCGGGAGCTGGTGAGGCAGAGGACAGTCGTCACAGAAGTCGGCGCAGGCGGGACAGACCAGCACGCCGTTGTAAACCCAGTCGTTGACCCGGACGCTGACGCTGAGCAGCTGAGCTTTACGGACGCAGAGGAAGGATCGGTCCTGCACCAGCACCGTCAGGCCCTGGGACGAGCACCACACCTGCACCACACACACACATGATGAGGTTTCATGACTCCGCCTCCTGAAGACATTAGAGATCTGTCGTCCCTGTGATGGTTCATCTCCACCAACCAGCTCCACCACTGACTTCTCATCAGCCCCAGCTAACATCTGAATTAATGTGTAGAAATTCCCTCATGTGAACAAGAACAAGACGGACGACCTGAAACAAACGTCGAGTCATCACCGGTTCTTTATTCACACTGATGATATGAAATTGAAATGGTTTGGACCAATCAGAAAGGGACTGGCAGCTGTGGGCGTGTCTAAGGAAATTAACTTCAGTTCAATCAGGATCTTTTAACAGACCTGAACTTTCCCAAACATCTCTCATGTGCTGCTGTTAGAAATGAAACGTCCAGTTATGATGATTTGTTGAATAAACTGTTTTTAAACAGATTTTACTGTGAAATCTTAACGTTTGTTAAAAACTGTGATTAACATGAGACAGTTTCCAGCACCTTGTAGCACCCGGAGCCCCAGTCCGGGTAGGTCATCTTCCTGGTGCACTGCTCCATGACGAAGGCCGACTTCTGGTTCAGACACACAGAGTCCGGGCCGTACTGCTCCGCTCCGTAGTTCCTCCACCAGTCTGAAAGCACACGGAGGAGGTGAGATGGTTCCGTCTCCTGAGAGGAGAGGCCCAGCTGGACCTCCCTGGTGAAGAGGAGGTGAAGAGGAGGTGAAGAGGAGGTGAAGAGGAGGTGAAGCTACCTGGCTGGTTCTCCGACACGCGGCAGTACGAGTTCCTCTGGTACTCTCCACTCAGGTGCCAACTGAACTCCTGACTGAAGGGACAGAAGTCTGCGATCTCCACCGCCCCCCCGAAGAACGACAGCTGATCGGGAGCCACGTCAGGGATCTGATCAAAATACTACACACACACACACAGACACACACACACACACACACACATTAACGCACACACACTTGTTTCACCACTGTTCTACTGTTTGTCTTCAAGCTGTGTGTCTGTGGTGTGTGTGTGGTGTGTGCGTGTGTGTCTGTGGTGTGTGTGTGTGTGCGGGTGGTGTGTGTGTGTGTGTGTGTGTCTGTGTGTGTGTCTGTGTGTGTGTGTGTACCTGGTAGTCCAGCGGCAGCTCCTGCTCGTACCGCTGCAGGTTGCACACGGCCACGGCGAGCTGGTCCTGTCGGCAGGTGAGCTGCAGCGGAGACGCTCGCACCGTGTCACAGAACGGAGTCACCGCGTGACGCCTGCAGACACACACACATCCAACCTATGAATCAGGTTTTATTACATGTTTGGATTCATAAAGCACAGCTGGGATTTCAGTGTAGGTCAACAGACTCAGAGTTAGAGGACTTGATGCTGTGGGGACTCGTCCTGTCTTCACCTTTGTCTCTGTCTGTCCATCCAGAACTTGCAGCTCTTCATGACGAAGTCGCAGCCGAGGCCACGCCCCCAGTCCAGCCTCTGAGCCAGGCTGTAGTTGGCCCGGTACCAGCCGCTGTCCTCCATGATGGCCAGCGTCAGCCGGGAGAACACCCGGTTCTGTGTGTGTGAGCCCGTCATGGCCTCGTTCTGAGGGAGAGCAAGAAGACGGTGAAGACCAGAGGAGAGAGAGAGAGAGCTGAGTCGACCTCGGAGCCGAGCAGTCACCTCCAGAAGCCTCTTCTCCCAGTGGTTCAGCTCAGTCCCAGTCCCGCCCTGGTTCTCCAGCTCCATGCCCTCCAGGATGGGACAGTTGAAGTGTCTCCTGGCCTCCGCCTGCAGCCACAGAGACACACTCACATCAGCTGGAAACACAACTGGACCCGAGCGTCAGAGGAGCAAGTCACACAAAGTGATTCTCACCACAACACGGGGCGTGACCAGGACGTGGACCTGGTGTCGCACCATCACTCCTCCTCTGATGTCCCACAGTCTGCTCACCGTCCTGATCACCGCCTCACTCCACTGGTACAGGCCCAGGCTGAGTCCCACACACACAGAGACACACACACACACACACACACAGAGACACACACACAGAGACACACAGGTTTGAGGTCAGCAGCTGTAGGACGACTCTCCACAGGACGACACACGGACTCGTGGTCCTCACCTCTCGTTGAACGCCGGCAGGCCGCTGGCGAAGCGGGGGGTCAGAGGTTTCCCGTGGTCGTCGTGGTAGAAGGCGAACAGACCGGCTGAGAACCCCTGGTGGACAGAGGAGGAAGTGCAGTGGCTCTGTTTACATCCTCAGACTCAGGTGCTTTTCACATTACTCCACTGCATATATGTGTATCCTCTATTCTACTCTATATGTGCATTGATTTTATATATAATAAAAAAGAAACAATAACATGAGAGGAACTGATCACCTGATAAAACTATTTCACATGAATGTTCACTTATTATTATCACCAAGCTGCTTTTTAAGGGCATGTTGTTAGTCATTAGAAACATCTTATGAACAGGGTCATTAGTCAGCGTTAAGAAACAAACTGTTCACATCAGATTTAATAAAGAGTCTGACCAGAGCGTGAATGATCTCGTGCTTGACGGTGGAGAGCATCCCCTGGAACTCCTGAGGCTGAGACGAGATCATGGCCGGACACAGGTTGGCGTAGCCGGCTATAGGCCTGACCCCCCCCCCCACACACACACACACACACACACACACACACACACACACACACACACACACACACAGACACACACAGACACACACTTAGAAACATCCTCAAACAGAAATGATTCACAGTCTGGACCACAGGTTGAAGTCGAGGACCCCCCCCCCTCACCTGTCTAGCTCCGCCTCCAGCTGGCAGTAGGCGGCGTAGGCCACGATGTTCTCCTGTCCGCAGCGCTCGGTGGGGACGCCGCTGACGTACAGCACGAAGTCAGACCCGCCCACCCCGGGGCCGTCGGGGGGGCCTGAGGGGCCACAGGACCTCCCAGACTCACTGCACACTTTACACTGCTGAGAGGGGAGATCAAAGGAAACGTTAGGAGCTCCTGTCTTTGTTCTTTCTGTCCTTCACCTCCTTCACCTCCTTCACCTCCTTCACCTGCTTCACCTCCTTCACCTCCATCACCTTCACCTCCTTCACCTTCACCTCCTTCACCTCCATCACCTTCACCTCCTTCACCTTCACCTCCTTTACCTTCACCTTCACCTTCACCTTCACCTCCTTTACCTTCACCTCCTTCACCTTCACCTCCTTCACCTCCTTCACCTCCTTCACCTCCTTCACCTCCTTCACCTGCTTCACCTCCTTCACCTCCACCTCCTTCACCTCCTTCACCTCCTTCACCTCCTTCACCTCCTTCACCTGCTTCACCTCCTTCACCTCCATCACCTTCACCTCCTTCACCTTCACCTCCTTCACCTCCTTCACCTCCATCACCTTCACCTCCTTCACCTTCACCTCCTTTAAATTCACCTTCACCTTCACCTCCTTCACCTCCTTCACCTTCACCTCCTTTAAATTCACCTTCACCTTCACCTCCTTCACCTCCTTCGCCTCCATCACCTTCACCTTCACCTCCTTCACCTTCACCTCCTTTACCTTCACCTTCACCTTCACCTCCTTTACCTTCACCTCCTTCACCTTCACCTCCTTCACCTCCTTCTGTCTATCTCCCCAGCTGCCTCTTCCCCCCCCCCTTCACCATAACCAAGCAGTAACAGTATCAAGGATAATGACATTTAATGCAATTAGAATTAGCATCAGAGCTCCTCAGCACAGACTCACAGAGCTGATAACATGTCTGCATCACACTGCTGAGACTCTAGTAAAGGTCTCGTTGTCACGTTATCCCTCCTCTGACCTGCAGGTGGTGCTGTGGCACGACCACGGGGCCGCAGCGGGTGACGTCTGCACAGGCGTCCTGGCAGTAGCGGTGAGGGTCGTCTCTCTTCCTCAGGTACTGGCTGGTGGAGCATTGTCTTCAGAGCACACAGAGAAACCACACGTGGAATCAGAACCGCCTCCTGCTGGAGCTACATCCCATAATCAAACTCACAGATTCAACTGCAACTGACGCACAAATCCCTCCCTGTGATTGGCTAATACGTGTGTGACGTGTCGTTAGAGAGCTGGTACCTGCTGAGCAGCACAGGCCCCGCCCTCTTCCTCACACTGAACGCCCTCTGCAGGAAGTCAATGGCCTGAGGAAACAGCTTATCCTGAGGACACACACACACACACACACACACACACACACACACACACACACACACACACACACACACACACACACACACACACACACACACACACACACACACACACACACACACACACACACACACACACACACACACACACACACACACACACACACACACACAGAGTTATACATCCGATCACAATAGTGATGTACATTTCTTCTTCTACTGTTCATATTCCTGTTACTGTTAAACCGGATCTGAGGATTTGAATCTGCAGTGATTTCAAGGTTCTGTTGGACTTGAAGCCAGAAGCTAAACTGGACAGAGTTTATCAACACGTGTGAGGAAGGAAAGAGTTTGAGAAGCGATGACCAACAAGAGCTCAGGTGTCCCTCACCTTCACCAGTCTCCTCTTGTCTGCAGGAAGCCTGTGGACAGAAAGAGGACATGAGCAGGAGACAGAAGACGTCCAGAACATGTGTCTCTGGTGTGGTGCACTGAGATGAAGCTCCTGTGGAACATGTGTCTCTGGTGTGGTGCACTGAGATGAAGCTTCAGTGGAACATGTGTCTCTGGTGTGGTGCACTGAGATGAAGCTTCAGTGGAACATGTGTCTCTGGTGTGGTGCACTGAGATGAAGCTTCAGTGGAACATGTGTCTCTGGTGTGGTGCACTGAGATGAAGCTTCAGTGGAGCATGTGTCTCTGGTGTGGTGCACTGAGATGAAGCTTCAGTGGAACATGTGTCTCTGGTGTGGTGCACTGAGATGAAGCTTCAGTGGAACATGTGTCTCTGGTGTGGTGCACTGAGATGAAGCTTCAGTGGAACATGTGTCTCTGGTGTGGTGCACTGTGATGAAGCTCCTGTGGAACATGTGTCTCTGGTGTGGTGCACTGAGATGAAGCTTCAGTAGAACATGTGTCTCTGGTGTGGTGCACTGAGATGAAGCTTCAGTGGAACATGTGTCTCTGGTGTGGTGCACTGAGATGAAGCTTCAGTGGAACATGTGTCTCTGGTGTGGTGCACTGAGATGAAGCTTCAGTGGAGCAGCTGCTGGACTCACTGGTCGACGCTGTGGTCGTAGATGATCTTGATCTTCAGCTGAAGGTCGTCAGGCGAGCTTCTCTTGGTCAAGCGCTCAGGCTTCAGGTGAACATGGTGGACGACCTGGAGACAACACAGAGATACGACTTCTGTAGATTACAATACTTCAATCGTAGAAAGTTCAACAATACACACTGAATACAAACTGTACAGTAATACACATGTACACTTTACACACAGACACATCAGTGGTTACTGTAAAGGTTGTTGTGTTAGAGGTTTTCAATCAGAAACTTCATACACAACAAATGTGTTTACAACGTTTATTTTGAAAGGATCTCCCCGGAAGTGTTCTCTCCGTTGTTGCTAGGGAAACCGGGGCTGAAGATGGCCCTTAAAGAGACAGCGTCTTCCTGTTAGCATGTTAGCATGTTAGCCTGAATGCTAACGGTACCAGAACAGCTCGTTCGACGGAACCAGGCTCGGTTCTTTCACTGAAACACGAACATGTCGCCCGGGTTCGCTTCGTGGAGCAGCGACCCGGTGGCCCGCAGAGCACCGGGAGAACACCGGGAGAACACCCGGTGGAGCCCGGGGTTCTCCCGGTGGAGCTAAGCTAGCGGAGCGGGCTCACCTGGTCCGGAGCCGGGACTCGGTGCCGGCAGGTCCCGGAGCAGCTCACGGTCACAGCCAGCAGGAAGAGGACCAGGACCCGGCCGAGCTCCATCCTCCCTCCGGCCCGAGCAGCTGAGCCTCCGCCGGTCCGGTCCGTGGTCCGGTCCCTGGTCCGGTCCGTGGTCCGGTCCCCTCCGGACTCGAGCCTCTCATCAGGACATGGTCTCCCCCGCGAGCAGCGTCTCAACCCGGGGCGAGAGACGGCGGCAGCGGCCGGTAGAGGCCCGGGTCCAGGGGAAGAGTCCGGTAACAGCCCGGTAACAGCGGATCCGGTTACAGACCGGTAACAGCGGATCCGGTAACAGCCCGGTAACAGCCCGGTGACAGACCGGTAACAGCGGATCCGGTAACAGCCCGGTAACAGCGGATCCGGTCCCGGAGGATGTTCCTGAATCAGCTGAGAGCACCGGCACCGAAGATCGTCTCTCACTCAGACCTCTCACTCCCACCGCGTAGAGCGAGGAGGCTCCGCTCCAAAGATCGTCTGTGAACAGGAGGAGTCACTCAGAGAAGCAGAGCACCCTGTGGAACACAGATTGGTCAGGGACGTGCAGTGAGGAGGTTCTGCCACTAGGGGGCGTCCTCTCTGAACTACAGTTTTTCTCGATTGCTTAAGCACGATTTTGAAAACAGGGCCCGGTGTTTCCAACCACACACACAATCAGCAGAACACATCAAAACCTTTGCAAATTGAAACAATGTTATAAAAACTATAGACTAATTTATCAAAACCATATTTTATTAACATATGAAACACACACGCTTCATATGACTTAATTCAGTTTGAACCAGTTACACACTGCTGCTAATCTCAAACACTTTTAGCAATTCCAGTTCTCAGCGATTAGAGTCCTGTAAGTGAAGTACACAGAGAAAGTGCAAATAGACAATAAATTCACCAAACACTACACAACACCAATGCTGCAGACTCATGAAAATAGAATTTAATTCTCTCCATATTCCCAAATCAGTCAACATGTCAACATGGAGAATCACAACAAAACATGTCCCAGTTTCCATGCTACTACAGGAGTGTGCATAACACTGTAAGCTCAGCAAATATCAGACAAGCAGAAAATTCTGTATCCAGTTCAGGTTTCAATGAGGACCACCTGAGCCTGGGGGGGGGGGGGGTCGTAAACCCTCCACCGCCATGCCGAGAAAAACTCTTTGATTGGGTTTAGAAAGGGAGAGTATGGTGGAAGGTGTAGTTCTATAAACTGTGGATGGTGTTGAAACCAGTTCTGGACCAGAGCAGAGCGGTGGAAGGACACATGGTCCAGATGACAGTGTATTGCATCTGGAGCCTGTGGTTTACTGCTGTGACGAGGTTGTGCAATCGCACAGAATGTGAGGTGTGTTGTAAGAGCCCAGGTGTGACGGAGGAGGACCCCATTCTGTGTAATGGCAGCGAAAAGGGTGATGTTACCCCCCCGCTGCCCTGGGACACTGATTATAGCCCCGTGGGCGTGGCCAATGATATTTCTGTTTCTCCTTCTTGCTTATGTCAGGTTGAACCTTGTCTCATCTATGGATATGAATTCATGCAGGATTTCCTCAGCATCCATCTGTAAAACTCTCAGAAATACAGTGAAATACAGATTGTGTAGTTCAGCATAGGTCTGGTATACAGTACATTTACATGATAAAGGTTACGTGTGCAGTATGCAACATCACAGTGCTAAAGAGAACAATACAAACCTCCACATACTCATGCTGCAGCCTTCTCCTCCTCCGTGGATTCCCCCTCTCACTCTTCACTCTTCTTCTTTTTTGTGCACAAGCTCCATTTTGGTTGAAGTCAGGTGAACTCAGCTGCTGCTTTTGTATAGTGCTTAAACCAGATTGGTGTGTCTACAATTAAACAGTCATGTGTTTGCTCACGCGATGGCTGTGTTTAACCAATTGGCTCATAGGGGGGGGGGGGGGGGGTTGCAAGGAAGTGACATCTTCATATACTTCTGTGTCTAATGTCTACAAGTGTGTTTAGTGTTTTGCAGATCACTGTGTGTAATGTTTTGCAAAGAGTGTGAAGCTGACATTGTGCTGATAGTGGTTCAGATCTGGGCTCATGTTCTGCTCCTTGAGTGTAAGGTTTTGATAATTGTGTAATACTTTTGATTTTAGTGTTTAAGCAATCGAAAAAAACTGTAAAAGTTGATTTAACAGTCTATGATTCACACACAGATGTTTCGGGCAGAATTGTTTAAATGTAGTTACTTTGATAAGTTATTGATAACTTTTGTGTATGGATTTAATTTATTTTAAATAAAAAATGTAATGGAAGTAGTGATTTAACTGATCTGGAAACAGTGTAGTGAACATGATCCAAATCACATCCACACACTTCTTCTTCTTCTTCTTCTTTCTTCGGTGTATTGGGGCTGGAACCAACGTCCAGGTGCATTACTGCCACAGACCCCCCCCCCCTTCCCCCCTCTCTCTTTGTGGAGCCTGAGTTTTGTGTGTCTGTCTTCAGGCTGGTGTGTGAATGGACGTGTGTGTCCTGTTCCCACGCTCCGACCCTCAGACACTGTGAACTGATTAAAGAGACGTGATTGGCTGAGCAGGATGTCTCTCTGATGTCTCAGTGACTCATTTGTCTGATTCACTTAAATCTTCTTTTCATGTTTCTGTCTTTGACCGCAGTCACGACCTGTGAGTTCTGGTTTGTCAGCTGACCTGAGGTCTGTGCTGCGGAGACGTCAGGACGTCCTCAACAGACACTGAGGGTCTGGTCCATGTCCCGTCTGTGAACATGGAGGTTTCACAAGTATCACAGAACAGCAGCCTTACGGCTCAACAAGGCCAGAGGTGAGTAGAGTCGACTGCATGAGATCTGGAGTACCAAACAACATCAACACAAAGATAATAACAAAGATAATAACCCTGAGAGACATGAGTGAATACACAGAGCTCCTGCCAGAGAGGATTTACAATGCAAAGCAGCCAGAAACATGGAAGAGGAGTTCAGATACGATCAGATCTATCTGCACAGTGACATGCATCCAGAAATACATGAGAAAAAATTGTTGTTTGCATCTTTGCCTTTTTGCATAAAGAACACTGACTATTTACAGTAGAGGAGGAGGAAATGGAGTTACATTTCCTCCTCCTCTACAGACAAGAGTTCAACAGAACACTCTTGTCTGTAGCAGAGGAGGAGCTGGAGTTACATTTCCCTAAAGCTGCACTAGAGCTGGATCAGTTAGGTGTTGGTGGAGGACACTGGGACAGACAGTCCACCGAGCAGCATCAGGATGGACCGGATCCTCTTTGGTGTCTTGTGTCTCTCAGGTCAGTGAATTTAACTGTTTGTATGATGTCTATCAGGAAATCTGAACATAGAGATTAATTTGAGTCCTCATATATAACAACAATAACTGGTTTCCTCCTCAGGGTGCCTCACCTTCTCCACCTGCCTCCTCCACCAGTACCACTTTGTGTCTGAAGCAAAG
Organism: Limanda limanda; assembly: GCF_963576545.1. Lineage (NCBI taxonomy): Eukaryota > Metazoa > Chordata > Actinopteri > Pleuronectiformes > Pleuronectidae > Limanda > Limanda limanda. The sequence continues at coordinate 814,987 of NC_083651.1, forward strand.
ACTTGGACTGAAGCTCAGAGCTACTGCAGAGAGAAGTACACCGACCTGGCCACTGTGGGAAACACTGAAGAAATGAAGAAACTGAAAGACACAGTTCCTGCTGCTGGTCACAGGTCTCAGGTTTGGATCGGCCTGTACAGTCATGTGGACTGGAAGTGGTCAGATGGGTTCAACCAGAGTGGAGCTGAATATAGGAACTGGAAACCTGGTGAACCAAACTATAATAGAGCCAATGAGCTCTGTGTGGATGTGAAAAGAAAAAATGGAAAATGGTTTGATTATTACTGCCATGAACAGCTTCCATCTGTCTGCTACAGAGGTAATGTTGTGCTTTATATTGATCTTTACGATACAACATCATGTTTAAGATATGATTTTGGAATCCATTGTGTGATCTCAATAATCCCTCTTTTGTCTCAGACTCAGCTGCAGGAGGATTCGAGTTTGTGCGAGTGTATACAGTAAAGACTTGGTCTGAGGCTCAGAAGCACTGCAGAGAACACTTCACAGATCTGGCCACTGTGAGGAACGAAGCTGACAACAAAGAGATAAAGAGCTTGATACCCGATGGCGAATATGCATGGATCGGTTTGTACAGAGATCCTCAGATTTACTGGTCCGACGGGAGTAACTTCTCTTTCAGCTCCTGGTCCCCTGGTTTCAACCCACCTGACTCGATGGAAGTCGTATGTGGTGTTGCAGATTTGAACGAGGGAGGAAAATGGAGATTCATTTCCTGTGAAGATAGAAAACCTTTTGTCTGCTACAGCATGGAACAGCGCGGCTGGTGCTTCCTTGAGTGAGAGAGAGAGAGAGAACACATCCTGACATCAGAAAAACAGTAATTGTCTCAATAGTGATTCTAATAACGTTAATGCATTAATGAATATTTGGATGATGTTGGTTTTGACTACTGTTTCTTTACAGTGAGAGAAACTAGAAATGTCTTGTGATGTACTTGTGTGTTATCACTTCATGAATCTGCTCTGTGATGATTCTTCAACACAAACAGACACTTTGGATCATTTAGACTCCGCCTGGTTTCAGACTCCTTCTGTATCTTTTCATTACTGTTTTGCATTTTGCATTTCACTTTTTACTTCACTTTTTATATCTTTTAGATATTTTATATAGATATGTTTATGTCTAAATAAATGTTACTTTGTATACATTTTAGAAAAAGTGAGTAAATAAGAAGTAAATAGTGAGTAAATATATATTCTTTTTTATTGTTTTTTTTCTTATGTGTGGTGTATTTACTGTGTTTTTATGTTTCTATGTTCATTGTATGCATCAATAACCAGAGCAAATTCCAGGTAGCTGTAAACCTACTGGGCAATAAATACCTTCTGGTTCTGGTTCTGATTCTGATTCTGATTCTGGTTCTGGTTCTGATAATCCTCCTGGTGACCGAGATCTCAGCTCTTAGCTCTCAGCTGTTTGTTTTGTCAGATTTAAAAGCAAAATTGCAAAGAAAACATTAATAATTCACTGGTGTTGGGTTTATGGAAACTCCTGTCTTATAGAAAATAGATTGGTAAGATTAAGTAGATAGACAAAAATGTGTAAATGTATAAATGCATCAATAAATATATGTATATGCAACATAAAAAAGTGACTTATGTGTTCTATTTCCTTTTTGATATAAAAAACTTTGAGCAGCACACATTAGTAGCTTCATTAAATATATGTATTGAAATAGTGACCAGCTGTGTTACCAAAGTCCTCATATCTCCAAACATGACCAGCGAATTATAACTTTTAATGGACATTTTCTTTATTGGTGAACTTTGACATCAGGTCCATAGTGAACAAATTAATTCACACGGCAGTATTGATCATCATATTTGCAAGGGGCAGGCTTTTAGGCTATTTATTTGATCATTAAAATGAAATGATAATGTAAGATTGCTTTGGTAATAAATACACTAAAAATATATTTAACAATAATATTTCACAGCTCATTAGAAAACACATGAGGTACAGAAACATCAAATAAACTGAACCCTTGGTTATTTTGTCGTGTTGGTTCTCTGAGTGAAGAGACGACCTCTCCACTCTATTACATATTCTATAAATCTGGGGAATAATCCCCGGCTCTCAGGTGCGTCGACATTAACCAGCGTGCCCGGCCACGCCCTGCAGGTCACCTGTAAAACACCTGTGCTGCCGTGGAGTCCATTGATAGTTTGATTGACACATGTCTCTGAGACGCCTCACGCCACACAGCGCCATTCTCAAGTGCAGCTGAGGCTGAGGGGGAGAGCGGTCGTCCTCCAACCTGCAGGTCGGAGGTTCGATCCCCAGTCTGACCCATCTGCATAAAGTGCTGCTAATAGATGTTCTGTGTGAATGTAAAAGTGTAAAGAGCTTCGAGTCATCACGACTTTATAAATAACAGGAACTAAGCTTTGTTTTACAACTATCATCAATTTACATTAAATGTTCACAGTGTGATGTGCAGTTGACAGCGTCGACCCTAACGACCAATCAGCAGGCGAGGATCGACATCACGTGACGGACACAGGAAGTGAAGCGTTCTCCAGCCGCAGTGAGCAACACGCTTCAAAATGCAAGTGCTCACCTGTTCAGTGCTTTGCAGACCTAGAAATGTTTTAATTTTAAATTTAACTTTAATCTTAAGTTACTGTAAGAACTTGTCCTGAGGACAGTGAGAGGACGTCCAGCTGACAGGAAGTCAGAGTCACCAGGTAGAGGGGTCTTATCCTTTAGAGGACAGAGGACAGAGGACAGAGGTCAGAGGACAGAAACATGTCAACCAAGTCGTCTGCACATGTGTGTGTCTGTCTCTGACCTGGTGCTGCGTCCAGGCCGCCGGGATGTCGGGTCGTCCTCGGTCCCTCAGGACGATGTCCCTCATGCTGTCCACACACGGCTGCTCACACACCTGAGAGCCGAAGGCCGGCTCGTAGCTGTCCACCTCTGCAGCAACACCACACACACACACACACAGAGACACACACACACACACACACACACACACACACACCCTGAGAGACACACACACACACACACAGAGACACACACACAGAGACACACACACACACACACACACACACACACACACAGACAGACAGACAGACAGACAGACAGACAGACAGACAGACAGACACACACACACACACACACACAGACACACACACAGACGCAAACAAACACACACACACACACACACACACACACACAGACACACACACAGACACACACACACACACACACACACACACACACACACACACACACACACACACACACACACACACACACATAGACACACACACACACACACACACACACACACACACACACACACACACACACACACACACACACACACACACACACACACACACACGGACTCGTGGTCCTCACCTCTCGTTGAACGCCGGCAGGCCGCTGGTGAAGGGGGGGGTCAGAGGTTTCCCGTGGTCGTCGTGGTAGAAGGCGAACAGACCGGCTGAGAACCCCTGGTGGACAGAGGAGGAAGTGCAGTGGTTCTGTTCACGTCCTCAGACTCTTACGACACACAGGTACTCAGGTGATTTTCACATTACTCCACTGCATATATGTGTATCCTCTATTCTACCAGCACCGGTCCGGAGAATGGGACTTTTTTCCCCTTTATATATATCCTCATCAATTTCTACCAGGTTAATGTTCATATTAAGATAAATACTTTTTGTATTACACTTTGTCTAAAAAATAATATTAAAATATGCAAATGAGGCGATATCTCATTATATATGCGTACATAAACCCTTGAAGCTACAGATTTTCTGAGGTGATCACAATGTTCACAATGACCATGATTATAAGGTCATAGAAGAGTGTGTCTACCTGCACAACGGAATAATGATCCTAACTGATAAACAGACGTGCGTTTCTTTGGTCATCCATCGAGTGGCGTTGTTTATTGCAGAGGTGTTCACAACATACTGCTCTCCGGGAGAGTCAGGTAACAGAGAGAAGGAAGACGGTAACACCCCCTTATAAGATGGTGATGTCACCAGTCACAGGTGACTTCATGTCATATGAGGCGCAACAGCGCCTCCTCCTGGACAAACACAGTTGCATGCATACATACACTTATTCACTCTCAACACTCCCACTTATGAATGGCATGTATACTGTACAACTTTTACAAAACAAAATAAATAAAACAAAACAAAAACATGGCATAGTCAAGTGTAAACATTTTACACCCCAAACATGACTCCTGCAAATTTCCTCAGCTTAAGTCTGGAGGCGGGCTTTGTCATAACATCTGCGACCATGTCGTCTGTGGGACAGTAAACAAGTGACATCTTATCTTCCCTTATGGTAGACCTAATGAAGTGATATTTAATGTCCACATGTTTACATCTTTGTCTACGCACAGGGTTCCTAACAAGCGCAATTGTCCCCTGGTTATCCTCGTAAACAACAGTTTTCTTATACACATAGGTATCTATACCCCCCAGTAGTTGCTCCAAATAAATACACTCCTGTATTGTTAGAGCTAAAGCCATGTATTCGGCTTCACATGTGGATAGTGCTATCGTGGGTTGCTTCTTCGCCTTCCAGGAGACTAAGGAGCTGTCTTTGCACATACTCACACAATACCCGGTGGTACTGCGTCTATCACTAGTGTCTGCAGCCCAGTCTGCGTCACTATATGCTAGTAAGCCTAGACTCTCTCTGCTTTTTCTGAAACAGAGTTGTTTGTCTGCAGTACCCCTGAGATAGCGCAAAACATGTTTAACCGTAACCCAATGCTCTACAGTAGGGTCAGCAAAATGCTGTGATAACTTGCTCACCACAAAACATAGGTCAGGACGTGTACAGGTTGTCAAGTAAATGAGGCTGCCGACAGCCTCCCTATACTTCTTCACATCAGACATTTTTGGTGCATCTTCAGAGTAGTCTAACTTTGTGTCACATGGTGTTTCTCTAATTCTACACTCCTGCATGTCGAAACGTTCCAGTATCTTTTCAACATACCTCTTTTGTGACATTTTTACACAGCCGTCAGACTGGCTGAAGTCCATGCCCAGAAAATACTTCAATCTACCTAGGTCCTTCATCTTAAACCTGGTAGAAAGCATGTTTTTCACTTTCTTTAGACTCTCGTCATTGTTGGCTGCGATGATAAGATCATCCACCCAGATAACTACTATTACCTTCCCTGCCTCTTCAGACTCTTTAACGTAGACGCAGTGGTCTGTTGGATTCTGAGTGAAATTATCATCTACTAGGCATGTGTGGAGCATCTCATTCCAATTACGCCCCGACTGCTTCAGGCCGTAAATTGACTTCTCTAGTTTACACACTAGCTTCTCTCCCTCTTTTTCGTAACCTTCAGGTTTTTCCATATAGATATCTCGATCAATGGGGGCGTGTAGATAGGCTGTTTTCACATCCATTTGATGCAAGATTAAATCGTCTTGTGCTGCCTTCTGCATCACTACACGTATACTTGTAAGATTGGCTGTTGGTGAGAATGTCTCGCCATAATCTATTCCTGCTCTCTGACTGTATCCTTTCGCTACAAACCTAGCTTTGTATTGGTCGTGTCCGTCAATGTCACATTTGATCGAGTATACCCATCTTCCTCCCACTGTCTTCCTGTCCTCTGGAAACTTAGTCAGGGTAAAGGTCTGGTTGTCCTCTAGGGACCTCATCTCCTCGTCCATCGCTTTCTTCCACTTTCCCGACTCAGTAGATGTCATGGCCTCTTTAAAGGTCAAAGGTACACCACAAACTGCTCTGTAACAATAATCTATACTAGTGAGTGTGCTGTCATCATCTGTATCTTCCAGGGTATAATCTTTCAGATACCCCGGGGTTTTATGCTCTCTGTTGGGATATCTCCCACTGTCTGAGGCATGTGACGTCACCCTGGGGTGCTTCTCGCCATCATCCTCTTGTGCTGACCGTGGACCGTCACGCTGTACCTCTGTACTCAGTCCACTAGGCTGTGGAGTCTCTGCTCTGCTGTCACAACTTACATTGGGGTCCAGTCCTACCTCCTGTGTCTGAGTCTCATTTTCACAGGTTGTCTTGGTGACAAACTTTACTAATCTGTGCTTCTGCACTTTTCCTTTATCGGGGTAGTAAACGAGATAGGCGGGACTGCCCTTGTCATGCCCTACAAAGAGTTCTCTCCCACACCTAGAATCTAGTTTTCCTAGGTCCTGCTGGTAGACATAGCACACTGACCCGAATTTATGCATCCTGGCTAGATCACACTTTTTACCTGTCAGTGCTGTATATGGGGTTGTGCCTGTGTGCTTGTTAAAGCACCGGTTCCTAGTGTAGGCAGCCTCCTGGATGGCATAGTGCCAAAGACTCTTAGGTAGGTCACTGTCAATAAGCTTACATCTGGCCATCTCGAAAAGAGTGCGCCCTTACCTTTCAGCTGTCCCGTTCTGGTGCGGGGAATAAGGACAGGAGGTCTCGTGTCTGATTTTGTTCTTTCTCAGTAGTGTCTGAAACTCTCTGTTAGTGAACTCGGTTCCGTTATCTGATCTAATGCATCTCACAGTGCCATAAGGCGCCACATCTGCCAGGTACTTCTCAGTGGCTTGAACTGCATCACTTTTTGCTTTCAGGAAGTAAACAAACACTTCCCCCGTACACACATCTGTGAAAGATTGCATGTATTTGAAACCATCTATGGACTCATTGTTTCCTGGACCAGCTAGGTCTGTGTTCACCAGCTCAAGTGGTGTCTTTACTTTTTCAGTCGGATCTCTGTTTCTCGTTTGAGTGAACTTTCCCTCTATGCACACTGCACACTCTTTATCAGGCCTACGCTTTGCACCTTTAATGTGCATGCCTTCTGTTACATCCTGTAGCTTCAGTATATCCTCGTAATTGCAGTGACCCATTATCTCATGCCATGTCTGGATATCATAGCTGACATGACACGTATCATCTACATCACACTCGGTTTGTAAGTAATACATCCTCTTACATACATAAATATTAAACCTGGTTCCATCCGGCAACACTATGGCATCTTTACCTTCTTCGAAGAACACTTTGGCACCGTGAGCGGTAGCAGACTTCACTGAGAAAAGTTCTTGGGGGTAGGAGGGGATGTAGAGAGCGTTCTTTAAAGTCACTGCACACCTGCGCCCCTCGCTGTTTATGAGGCATACCTGTGCGTCTCCCCTGCCTTTTGCCACCCCTACGGTTCGCTTCCCGTCTGCCAGCTCCATGCTATGTCTCTCCTGCTTGAAGGTGCTGTCGAAGCTCTTGAACTTGCTCCTGTCGTTGATGATGTGGGACGACGCGCCCGTGTCCACGATTAGGCCCTTCCTCTGGATCTGCAGCCGTTGCTCTGAGGGGCTGGCATATTCCGTTTGTGCCCTGAAGATGTAGTCTTCTCCACCCGCGGCTCTCCGGGCGCCATCTGGTTCACGACCTGCTTTACGTTCACCGCCGCCATCAACGACACACGCACACCGGGCGCTCCGTTCCTTCTTTGTGCACGCCTTGTCTGTGTGACCTCCGCTCTTGCAAAAACTACACCAAACTTTCTCTGCGCAGTCATCCCTTCTGTGGCCCTTTTCTCCGCACCGCCAACACACCAGCTCCACTGGCCCGGTCTTTTTCCTTGGCGCCGCTTGGGCCCGCAGCACCCTTTCTCCCGTCTCCTTCGGGACTGGGTCTGAGTCTTCTGAAGCCTCGAAATTTCTCAACTTTGCCTTGAACTCTCCGAGCGTCATGTCCGCTGAACCATGCGTCACCATCAGTGTGAACGGCTTGTACTTCTCCGGCAACCCCCTCATGACCATCGCCATCATCAGTCCCTAACTCGGTGCTTCACCTGCACCCCTGAGTGCCGTAATGATATGCTCAGCTCGAATAACATCTTCGGTTACAGTCTCATGGTCAGCTTTCTTCAGCGCAGTCATTGTTATGTACAGGGAAACAATCCGGGGTCTACCTTTTCCGATGTAGTGTTCTTTTAACACTTTGAGACTCTCTCGTCCCTTGTCCTTCGTGTCCCTGAATATCAGTCCCAAGCTCGTGTTGTCGAGTAGCGGCGCCTATGCACAATATGCGTCCGCATTCAGCTTGTCATCGTTAGCCTTTTCTTCCACCGACAGTGGTCCAGCGGGCTCCGTGAGGATCGTCTGCTTCAGCCCCACTCCGTGCATGCAGCACAGCATCCTCTCTTCTGTTGACAATACACAACTGTTCACACACATACACACACTTTAACGTGTAGTCAGATACACATAGCGTAAACACACAAACATAACACATAGTTCTTCTCCTGCTTCTCAACCTCAGAATGGTTCATACTCCTTAAAAAGGGAGTCTGCCTTAGCGTACAGATAACAGGTTTTCAAACCTCTGGCTTCATGAATCACTTCATTATATTAGTTGTGAGACTCCCTCACACACAGCGGACAGATTAGACTAGAGGTTTTCATGCCTTTCTCACAGTTTTCTATGACCTCACTTCACTTCACACACACATAAAATAAGCGCACACACGAGGCAATATGCTCATGAACTTTAGTAACCGCGACACGGCTTGCACGTCATCACGCAACGCCAGGAGGAGGACCAAACGACGCCAGGAGGACGACCCGACGAGATCCGACCAATCCCAATCCAAGAAGAACCTCTGTCAAGCCCAGTATCGATATATAAGCTTTGTACGCACTCTGACTAAACGCCAATTTTCCTGTACAGGATCAGTGGACCATGCATGATCATTTGCTAGACACCGCAGTTTCCTGACCTGTGACCTCTGAATAAACCTGCTTAATTTTAACTTGAGAACGACGCCTCCTGCCTTTGATTTCCACCCGCAACACTTCCCAGAGCTCGTACTCCTCTGCTCTCCCGTCAAACGTGGGCCACTTGCTCTTGCTTCTGTTTGCCATGGCTTTTTGTCTTCGTAGCTCAGTTTAGCTTCTTTTTAGCCTAGCTTTAGCTTCCCCGGTACTCCCCATGCTAAAGTAGCTCTTCCGTATGCTAGCGCACTTGCTAGCTATCGATGCACGTGTCCGTCAAACTTTAGAACCATCCTCGGTTAGCTGGGCCCATAACCTGTTAACAGGTAGGCTTATAACTTCTGCCTACCTGCACAACGGAATAATGATCCTAACTGATAAACAGACGTGCGTTTCTTTGGTCATCCATCGAGTGGCGTTGTTTATTGCAGAGGTGTTCACAACATACTGCTCTCCGGGAGAGTCAGGTAACAGAGAGAAGGAAGACGGTAACACCCCCTTATAACATGGTGATGTCACCAGTCACAGTTGACTTCATGTCATATGAGGCGCAACAGCGCCTCCTCCTGGACAAACACAGTTGCATGCATACATACACTTATTCACTCTCAACAGAGTGTAAGCATTCTGATTTGATGTCAATAAAATGGCTAAAAAAGTTACAACTATTACCTATTACATACAACTAGCAACATACAGGAATTGCCAGTTATTTATTAACCTAAACTTTAAAAGCTTACATTTCCTAGCTGTTCTAAATATTGCTGTCATCACCTCCAACTTTTCTTTCAACAAAAGTTTACTTGGCAGCCATAGTGACCTGAGGTCATAGCAGAGCACATGGCTGTCCAGCAAGGTTCCTCCCAGCACTACATGCGCTGACTGGCTGTGATACAACCAGCAACATTTAACTAAACTTGCAGCTCTGAACACTGTCCACAAACCAGACAACTCTTCTCTGATTCTCAATGTCAACTGTCCACAGCTAACAGAGAGTGCAATACAAATGGCGGAAACATTCTTGGTCAAATGTCTCAAACCATCAACAGACATGGAGACATTTGACGACCTGCGCATTGCTGCGTTCGATAGTAATGTCCTCAAGATGGACTTTGAGAGGACTGCTTGCACCTCAACTAATGCAAGAAGACATATACAAAGAGCCTATTATCAACAGCAGCTTTGGGTCCAAGCAGCATTTACAGACGCCACCTCAATCTCTAATGCAGATGCTTATGGTTTTGTAAGAAAGGGCAGTTTATTAGTCCCTAAGATTGTAATCTCAAAACCTGAAGGTTTGACAGATCCCTGCTCATGTGGCAAGTGTGCACACAAGAATGGAAGTCCCTGTCGGGTAGCTGGTATCCGTTGTTGCAAGTACTGCAAATGCAAGGGAGGCAATAGTTGTTAAAAATCCTATCACTGAATGAGCTATCATCATCATCCCCATACCTGGACTCCTACCAGTACCTGGACCTGAAGTGTTACCTTGCAACACCGGGAATAAACCTGCTGTTTTGTATTTTTCACTTTAAGTTAACGTTCCAATGATAACAGCAACACACACACACATCCACCCTGCACATCTACAGAGACACAATTAGAAATATCAAACCAGAATTCCTTCACTTTAAACATTGTGATCACCTCAGAAAATCTGTAGCTTCAAGAGTTTATAAGTACGCATATTTAATGAGATATTGCCTGATTTGCATATTTTATTTTATATTTGAGACAAAGTGTAATACAAAAAGTATTTCTCTTAATATGAAGATTAATCTGGTAGAAATTGATGAGGATATCTATAAAGGGAAAAAAAGTCCCATTCACCTGTAGTGTGATAATAGTGTCACCTGTAGTGGTCATTTTCAGGACTTTCATCCTGGATAGAGATTTTGGCACACATCCCACGTTGTTCAGTGGGGTCATATTAGTCTATAACAGTTGAGATATTCTCCGCTAAATGAAGCGCATACAAATCTTTCCCAGGACCTAGACTAATAGATAATAACCCTGAGGGAGATGAGTGAATACACAGAGCTTCTGCCAGAGAGGATTTACAATGCAAAGCAGCCAGAAACATGGAAGAGGAGTTCAGATACGATCAGATCTATCTGCACAGTGAGATGCATCCAGGAATACATGAGAAAAAAATTGTTGTTTGCATCTTTGCCTTTTTGCATAAAGAGTTCAACAGAACACTCTTGTCTGTAGAGGAGGAGGAAATGGAGTTACATTAGTAGCTTCATTTAAATATATGTATTGAAATAGTGACCAGCTGTGTTACCAAAGTCCTCATATCTCCAAACATGACCAGCGAATTATAACTTTTAATGGACATTTTCCTTCTTGGTAAACTTTGACATCAGGTCCATAATGGACAAATCAATTGATCATCATATTTGCAAGGGGCAGGCTTTTTAGGCTATTTATTTGATCATTAAAATGATAATGTTAGATTGCTTTGGAAATGAATACAATAAAAATCAACTTAACAATAATATTTCACAGCTTATTAGAAAACACATGAGGTACAGAAACATAAAATAAACGGAACTCTTGTTATGGGAGAACACCGGGTGGAGCCCGGTCCGGAGAATGGGACTTTTTTCCCCCTTTATATATATCCTCATCAATTTCTACCAGGTTAATGTTCATATTAAGATAAATTACTTTTTGTATTACACTTTGTCTAAAAAATAATATTACAATATGCAAATGAGGCGATATCTCATTATATATGCGTACATAAACCCTTGAAGCTACAGATTTTCTGAGGTGATCACAATGTTCACAATGACCATGATTATAAGGTCATAGAAGAGTGTAAGCATTCTGATTTGATATAAATAAAATGGCTAAAAAAAGTTACAATTATTACCTATTACATACAACTAGCAACATACAGGAATTGCCAGTTATTTATTAACCTAAACTTTAAAAGCTTACATTTCCTAGCTGTTCTAAATATTGCTGTCATCACGTCATCACCTCCAACTTTTCTTTCAACAAAAGTTTACTTGGCAGCCATAGTGACCTGAGGTCATAGCAGAGCACATGGCTGTCCAGCAAGGTTCCTCCCAGCACTACATGCTCTGACTGGCTGTGATACAACCAGCAACATTTAACTAAACTTGCAGCTCTGAACACTGTCCACAAACCAGACAACTCTTCTCTGATTCTCAATGTCAACTGTCCACAGCTAACAGAGAGTGCAATACAAATGGCGGAAACATTCTTGGTCAAATGTCTCAAACCATCAACAGACATGGAGACATTTGACGACCTGCGCATTGCTGCGTTCGATAGTAATGTCCTCAAGATGGACTTTGAGAGGACTGCTTGCACCTCAACTAATGCAAGAAGACATATACAAAGAGCCTATTATCAACAGCAGCTTTGGGTCCAAGCACCATTTACAGACGCCACCTCAATCTCTAATGCAGATGCTTATGGTTTTGTAAGAAAGGGCAGTTTATTAGTCCCTGAGATTGTAATCTCAAAACCTGAAGGTTTGCCAGATCCCTGCTCATGTGGCAAGTGTGCACACAAGAATGGAAGTCCCTGTCGGGTAGCTGGTATCCGTTGTTGCAAGTACTGCAAATGCAAGGGAGGCAATAGTTGTAAAAAATCCTATCACTGAATGAGCTCTCATCATCATCCCCATACCTGGACTCCTACCAGTACCTGGACCTGAAGTGTTACCTTGCAACACAGGGAATAAACCTGCTGTTTTGTATTTTTCACTTTAAGTTAACGTTCCAATGATAACAGCAACACACACACACATCCACCCTGCACATCTACAGAGACACAATTAGAAATATCAAACCAGAATTCTTTCACTTTAAACATTGTGATCACCTCAGAAAATCTGTAGCTTCAAGAGTTTATAAGTACGCATATGTAATGAGATATTGCCAAATCTGCATATATTATTTAATTTTTGAGACAAAGTGTAATACAAAAAGTATTTCTCTTAATATGAACATTAATCTGGTAGAAATTGATGAGGATATCTATAAAGGAAAAAAAAAGTCCCATTCACCTGTAGTGTAATTATAGTGTCACCTATAGTGGTCTTTTTCAGGACTTTCGTCCTGGATAGAGATTTTGGCACACATCCCACGTTGTTCAGTGGGGTCATATTAGTCTATAACAGTTGAGATATTCTCCGCTAAATGAAGTGCATACAAATCTTTCCCAGGACCTACACTAATAGATAATAACCCTGAGAGAGATGAGTGAATACACAGAGCTCCTGCCAGAGAGGATTTACAATGCAAAGCAGCCAGTAACATGGAAGAGGAGTTCAGATACGATCAGATCTATCTGCACAGTGAGATGCATCCAGGAATACATGAGAAAAAATTGTTGTTTGCATCTTTGCCTTTTTGCATGAAGAGTTCAACAGAACACTCTTGTCTGTAGAGGAGGAGGAAATGGAGTTACATTAGTAGCTTCATTTAAATATATGTATTGAAATAGTGACCAGCTGTGTTACCAAAGTCCTCATATCTCCAAACATGACCAGCGAATTATAACTTTTAATGGACATTTTCCTTCTTGGTAAACTTTCACATCAGGTCCATAGTGAACAAATCATTTGATCATCATATTTGCAAGGGGCAGGCTTTTTAGGCTATTTATTTGATCATTAAAATGATAATGTTAGATTGCTTTGGAAATGAATACAATAAAAATCAACTTAACAATAATATTTCACAGCTCATTAGAAAACACATGAGGTACAGAAACATAAAATAAACGGAACTCTTGTTATGGGGGAACACCGGGTGGAGCCCGGTCCGGAGAATGGGACTTTTTTTCCCCTTTATATATATCCTCATCAATTTCTACCAGGTTAATGTTCATATTAAGATAAATACTTTTTGTATTAAACTTTGTCTAAAAAATAATATTAAAATATGCAAATGAGGCAATATCTCATTATATATGCGTACATAAACCCGATCACGATGTTCATGATTATAAGGTCATAGAAGAGTATAAGCATTCTGATTTGATATAAATAAAATGGCTAAAAAAAGTTACAACTATTACCTATTACATACAACTAGCAACATACAGGAATTGCCAGTTATTTATTAACCTAAACTTTAAAAGCTTACATTTCCTAGCTGTTCTAAATATTGCTGTCATCACGTCATCACCTCCAACTTTTCTTTCAACAAAAGTTTACTTGGCAGCCATAGTGACCTGAGGTCATAGCAGAGCACATGGCTGTCCAGCAAGGTTCCTCCCAGCACTACATGCGCTGACTGGCTGTGATACAACCAGCAACATTTAACTAAACCTGCAGCTCTGAACACTGTCCACAAACCAGACAACTCTTCTCTGATTCTCAATGTCAACTGTCCACAGCTAACAGAAAGTGCAATACATATGGCGGAAACATTCTTGGTCAAATGTCTGAAACCATCAACAGACATGGAGACATTTGACGACCTGCGCATTGCTGCGTTCGATAGTAATGTCCACAAGATGGACTTTGAGAGGACTGCTTGCACCTCAACTAATGCAAGAAGACATATACAAAGAGCCTATTATCAACAGCAGCTTTGGGTCCAAGCACCATTTACAGACGCCACCTCAATCTCTAATGCAGATGCTTATGGTTTTGTAAGAAAGGGCAGTTTATTAGTCCCTGAGATTGTAATCTCAAAACCTGAAGGTTTGACAGATCCCTGCTCATGTGGCAAGTGTGCACACAAGAATGGAAGTCCCTGTCGGGTAGCTGGTATCCGTTGTTGCAAGTACTGCAAATGCAAGGGAGGCAATAGTTGTTAAAATCCTATCACTGAATGAGCTCTCATCATCATCCCCATACCTGGACTCCTACCAGTACCTGGACCTGAAGTGTTACCTTGCAACACAGGGAATAAACCTGCTGTTTTGTATTTTTCACTTTAAGTTAACGTTCCAATGATAACAGCAACACACACACACATCCACCCTGGACATCTACAGAGACACAATTAGAAATATCAAACCAGAATTCTTTCACTTTAAACATTGTGATCACCTCAGAAAATCTGTAGCTTCAAGAGTTTATATGTACTCATATTTAATGAGATATTGCCAAATCTGCATATATTATTTAATTTTTGAGAGAAGTGTAATACAAAAAGTATTTCTCTTAATATGAAGCTTGATCTGGTAGAAATTGATGAGGATATCTATAAAGGGGAAAAAAAGTCCCATTCACCTGTAGTGTAATTATAGTGTCACCTATAGTGGTCATTTTCAGGACTTTCGTCCCGGAAAGAGATTTTGGCACACATCCCACGTTGTTCAGTGGGGTCATATTAGTCTATAACAGTTGAGATATTCTCCGCTAAATGAAGCGCATACAAATCTTTCCCAGGACCTAGACTAATAGATAATAACCCTGAGGGAGATGAGTGAATACACAGAGCTTCAGCCAGAGAGGATTTACAATGCAAAGCAGCCAGAAACATGAAAGAGGAGTTCAGATACGATCAGATCTATCTGCACAGTGAGATGCATCCAGGAATACATGAGAACAAATTGTTGTTTGCATCTTTGCCTTTTTGCATAAAGAGTTCAACAGAACACTCTTGTCTGTAGAGGAGGAGGAAATGGAGTTACATTAGTAGCTTCATTAAATATATGTATTGAAATAGTGACCAGCTGTGTTACCAAAGTCCTCATATCTCCAAACATGACCAGCTAATTATAACTTTTAATGGACATTTTTCTTCTTGGTGAACTTTGACATCAGGTCCATAGTGGACAAATCAATTGATCATCATATTTGCAAGGGGCAGGCTTTTTAGGCTATTTATTTGATCATTAAAATGATAATGTTAGATTGCTTTGGTAATGAATACAATAAAAATCAACTTAACAATAATATTTCACAGCTTATTAGAAAACACATGAGGTACAGAAACATAAAATAAACGGAACTCTTGTTATGGGAGAACACCGGCTGGAGCCCGGTCCGGAGAATGGGACTTTTTTCCCCCTTTATATATATCCTCATCAATTTCTACCAGGTTAATGTTCATATTAAGATAAATACTTTTTGTATTACACTTTGTCTAAAAAATAATATTACAATATGCAAATGCAGCGATATCTCATTATATATGCGTACATAAACCCTTGAAGCTACATATTTTCTGAGGTGATCACAATGACCATGATTATAAGGTCATAGAAGAGTGTAAGCATTCTGATTTGATATAAATAAAATGACTAAAAAAAGTTACAACTATTACCTATTACATACAACTAGCAACATACAGGAATTGCCAGTTATTTATTAACCTAAACTTTAAAAGCTTACATTTCCTAGCTGTTCTAAATATTGCTGTCATCACGTCATCACCTCCAACTTTTTTTTCAACAAAAGTTTACTTGGCAGCCATAGTGACCTGAGGTCATAGCAGAGCACATGGCTGTCCAGCAAGGTTCCTCCCAGCACTACATGCTCTGACTGGCTGTGATACAACCAGCAACATTTAACTAAACTTGCAGCTCTGAACACTGTCCACAAACCAGACAACTCTTCTCTGATTCTCAATGTCAACTGTCCACAGCTAACAGAGAGTGCAATACAAATGGTGAAACATTCTTGGTCAAATGTCTCAAACCATCAGCAGACATGGAGACATTTGACGACCTGCGCATTGCTGTGTTCGATAGTAATGTCCTCAAGATGGACTTTGAGAGGACTGCTTGCACCTCAACTAATGCAAGAAGACATATACAAAGAGTTTATTATCAACAGCAGCTTTGGGTCCAAGCACCATTTACAGACGCCACCTCAATCTCTAATGCAGATGCTTATGGTTTTGTAAGAAAGGGCAGTTTATTAGTCCCTGAGATTGTAATCTCAAAACCTGAAGGTTTGCCAGATCCCTGCTCATGTGGCAAGTGTGCACACAAGAATGGAAGTCCCTGTCGGGTAGCTGGTATCCGTTGTTGCAAGTACTGCAAATGCAAGGGAGGCAATAGTTGTTAAAATCCTATCACTGAATGAGCTCTCATCATCATCCCCATACCTGGACTCCTACCAGTACCTGGACCTGAAGTGGTGACCTATAGTGGTCATTTTTAGGACTTTCGTCCCAGATAGAGATTTTGGCACACATCCCACGTTGTTCAGTGGGGTCATATTAGTCTATAACAGTTGAGATATTCTCCGCTAAATGAAGCGCATACAAATCTTTCCCAGGACCTAGACTAATAGATAATAACCCTGAGGGAGATGAGTGAATACACAGAGCTCCTGCCAGAGAGGATTTACAATGCAAAGCAGCCAGTAACATGGAAGAGGAGTTCAGATACGATCAGATCTATCTGCACAGTGAGATGCATCCAGAAATACATGAGAAAAAATTGTTGTTTGCATCTTTGCCTTTTTGCATAAAGAGTTCAACAGAACACTCTTGTCTGTAGAGGAGGAGGAAATGGAGTTACATTTCCCTAAAGCTGCACTAGAGCTGGATCAGTTAGGTGTTGGTGGAGGACACTGGGACAGACAGTCCACCGAGCAGCATCAGGATGGACCGGATCCTCTTTGGTGTCTTGTGTCTCTCAGGTCAGTGAATTTAACTGTTTGTATGATTTCTAACAGGAAATATGAATATAGAGATTAGTCCTCATACATAACAACAATAACTGGTTTCCTCCTCAGGGTGCCTCACCTTCTCCACCTGCCTCCTCCACCAGTACCACTTTGTGTCTGAAGCAAAGACTTGGACTGAAGCTCAGAGCTACTGCAGAGAGAAGTACACCGACCTGGCCACTGTGGGAAACACTGAAGAAATGGAGGAACTGAACCACACAGTTCCTGCTGCTGGTCACAGGTCTCAGGTTTGGATCGGCCTGTACAGTCATGTGGACTGGAAGTGGTCAGATGGGTTCAACCAGAGTGGAGCTGAATATAGGAACTGGAGACATAACCAACCAAACTATAGAGGAGCCAATCAGTTCTGTGTGGGAATGAATAAAGACGGAAAATGGTTTGATCGTGTCTGCGATGTAAAGCTTCCATCTGTCTGCTACAGAGGTAATGTTGTGCTTTATATTGATCTTTACGATACAACATCATGTTTAAGATATGATTTTGAAATCCATTGTGTGATCTCAACAATCCCTCTTTTGTTCTCAGACTCAGCTGCAGCAGGACTCGACTTGGTGCGAGAGACTACAGGAAAGACTTGGTCTGAGGCTCAGACGCACTGCAGACAACTCTACAGAGAACTGGCCACTGTGACGAACGAAGCTGACAACGACCAGATAAAGGACTGGATGACGGAAAATGATGTTGAATCTGCATGGATCGGTTTGTACGGAGATCCTCAGATTTACTGGTCCGACGGGATTAAATTCTCTTTCAGCTCCTGGTCCCCGGGTTTCAACCCACCTGGCTCGAAGGAAGACGTATGTGGTGTTGCAGATTTTAACAAGGAAGGAAAATGGAGATTCATTTCCTGTGAAGATAGAAAACCTTTTGTCTGCTACAGCATGGAACAGCGCGGCTGGTGCTTCCTTGAGTGAGAGAGAGAGAGAACACATCCTGACATCAGAAAAACAGTAATTGTCTCAATAGTGATTCTAATAACGTTAATGCATTAATGAATATTTGGATGATGTTTGTTTTGACTACTGTTTCTTTACAGTGAGAGAAACTAGAAATGTCTTGTGATGTACTTGTGTGTTATCACTTCATGAATCTGCTCTGTGATGATTCTTCAACACAAACAGACACTTTGGATCATTTAGACTCCGCCTGGTTTCAGACTCCTTCTGTATATTTTCATTACTGTTTTGCATTTTGCATTTCACTTTTTACTTTTTTATATCTTTTATCTTTTATATATTTTATAAAGATATGTTTATGTCTAAATAAATGTTACTTTGTTTAAATTTTAGAAAAAGTGAGTAAATAAGAAGTAAATAGTGAGTAAATAATAATCTTTTTTTATTGTTTTTTTTCTTATGTGTGGTGTATTTATTGTGTTTTTATGTATCTATGTTCATTGTATGCACCAATAACCAGAGCAAATTCCAGGTAGGTGTAAACCTACTTGGCAATAAATACCTTCTGGTTCTGATTCTGGTTCTGATTCTGGTTCTGATTCTGGTTCTGGTTCTGGTTCTGGTTCTGATTCTGGTTCTGGTTCTGGTTCTGATTCTGATAATCCTCCTCGTGAACGAGATCTCAGCTCTTAGCTCTCAGCTGTTTGTTTTGTCAGATTTAAAAGCAAAATTGCAAAGAAAACATTAATAATTCACTGGTGTTGGGTTTATGGAAACTCCTGTCTTATAGAAAATAGATTGGTAAGATTAAGTAGATAGACAAAAATGTGTAAATGTATAAATGCATCAATAAATATATGTATATGCAACATAAATAAGTGACTTATGTGTTCTTCTATTTTCTTTTTGATATAAAAAACTTTGAGCAGCACACATTAGTAGCTTCATTAAATATATGTATTGAAATAGTGACCAGCTGTGTTACCAAAGTCCTCATATCTCCAAACATGACCAGCGAATTATAACTTTTAATGGACATTTTCTTTCTTGGTGAACTTTGACATCAGGTCCATAGTGAACAAATCAATTCACACGGCAGCATTCATCATCATATTTGCAAGGGGCAGGCTTTTAGGCTAATTATTTAATCGTTAAAATTAAAATGATATTGTTAGATTGCTTTGGTAATGAATACACTAAAAATATATTTAACAATAATATTTCACAGCTCATTAGAGAACACATGAGGTACAGAAACATCAAATAAACGGAACTCTTGGTTATTTTGTCCTGTTGGTTCTCTGAGTGAAGAGACGGCCTCTCCACTCTATTACATATTCTATAAATCTGGGGAATAATCCCCGGCTCTCAGGTGCGTCGACATTAACCAGCGTGCCCGGCCACGCCCTGCAGGTCACCTGTAAAACACCTGTGCTGCCGTGGAGTCCATTGATAGTTTGATTGACACATGTCTCTGAGACGCCTCACGCCGCACAGCGCCATTCTCAAGTGCAGCTGAGGCTGAGGGGGAGAACGGTCGTCCTCCAACCTGCAGGTCGACGGTTCGATCCCCAGTCGGACCCATCTGCATGCCGAAGTGTCCTTGGGCAAGATGCTGAACCCTGAATTGCCCCCCCCCCCCCATAAAGTGCTGCTAATAGATGCACTGTGTGAATGTGTGTGTGATTGTAAAACTTTACATTAAATGTTCACAGTGTGATGTGCAATTCAGAGCCTCGACCCTAACGACCAATCAGCAGGCGAGGATCAACGTCATGTGACGGACGCAGGAAGTGAAGCGTTCTCCAGCCGCAGTGAGCAACACGCTTCAAAATGCAAGTGCTCACCTGTTCAGTGCTTTGCAGACCTAGAAATGTTTTAATTTAACTTTAATCTTAAGTTACTGTAAGAACTTGTCCTGAGGACAGTGAGAGGACGTCCAGCTGACAGGAAGTCAGAGACACCAGGTAGAGGGGTCTTATCCTTTAGAGGACAGAGGACAGAGGTCAGAGGACAGAAACATGTCAACCAAGTCGTCTGCACACGTGTGTGTCTGTCTCTGACCTGGTGCTGCGTCCAGGCCGCCGGGATGTCGGGTCGTCCTCGGTCCCTCAGGACAATGTCCCTCATGCTGTCCACACACGGCTGCTCACACACCTGAGAGGAGAAGGCCGGCTCGTAGCTGTCCACCTCTGCAGCAACACAAAACACACACACACACACAGAGACACACACACACACACACACACACACACACACACACACACACACACACACACACACACACACCCTGAGAGACACACACACACACACACAGAGACACACACACACACACACACACACACAGACACACACACACACACACACACACACACACACACAGACAGACAGACACACAGACAGACAGACAGACAGACAGACAGACAGACAGACAGACACACACACAGACACACACACAGACGCAAACAAACACACACACACACACACACACATAGACACACACACAGACACACACACACACACACACACACACACACACACACACACACACACACACACACACACACACACACACACACACACACACACACACACACACACACACACACACACACACACACACACACACACACACACACACACACACACGGACTCGTGGTCCTCACCTCTCGTTGAACGCCGGCAGGCCGCTGGTGAAGGGGGGGGTCAGAGGTTTCCCGTGGTCGTCGTGGTAGAAGGCGAACAGACCGGCTGAGAACCCCTGGTGGACAGAGGAGGAAGTGCAGTGGTTCTGTTCACGTCCTCAGACTCTTACGACACACAGGTACTCAGGTGATTTTCACATTACTCCACTGCATATATGTGTATCCTCTATTCTACCAGCACCGGGTGGAGCCTGGTCCGGAGAATGGGACTTTTTTCCCCTTTATATATACCCTCATCAATTTCTACCAGGTTAATGTTCATATTAAGATAAATACTTTTTGTATTACACTTTGTCTAAAAAATAATATTAAAATATGCAAATGAGGCGATATCTCATTATATATGCGTACATAAACCCTTGAAGCTACAGATTTTCTGAGGTGATCACAATGTTCACAATGACCATGATTATAAGGTCATAGAAGAGTGTGTTAACAGGTAGGCTTATAACTTCTGCCTACCTGCACAACGGAATAATGATCCTAACTGATAAACAGACGTGCGTTTCTTTGGTCATCCATCGAGTGGCGTTGTTTATTGCAGAGGTGTTCACAACATACTGCTCTCCGGGAGAGTCAGGTAACAGAGAGAAGGAAGACGGTAACACCCCCTTATAAGATGGTGATGTCACCAGTCACAGGTGACTTCATGTCATATGAGGCGCAACAGCGCCTCCTCCTGGACAAACACAGTTGCATGCATACATACACTTATTCACTCTCAACACTCCCACTTATGAATGGCATGTATACTGTACAACTTTTACAAAACAAAATAAATAAAACAAAACAAAAACATGGCATAGTCAAGTGTAAACATTTTACACCCCAAACATGACTCCTGCAAATTTCCTCAGCTTAAGTCTGGAGGCGGGCTTTGTCATAACATCTGCGACCATGTCGTCTGTGGGACAGTAAACAAGTGACATCTTATCTTCCCTTATGGTAGACCTAATGAAGTGATATTTAATGTCCACATGTTTACATCTTTGTCTACGCACAGGGTTCCTAACAAGCGCAATTGTCCCCTGGTTATCCTCGTAAACAACAGTTTTCTTATACACATAGGTATCTATACCCCCCAGTAGTTGCTCCAAATAAATACACTCCTGTATTGTTAGAGCTAAAGCCATGTATTCGGCTTCACATGTGGATAGTGCTATCGTGGGTTGCTTCTTCGCCTTCCAGGAGACTAAGGAGCTGTCTTTGCACATACTCACACAATACCCGGTGGTACTGCGTCTATCACTAGTGTCTGCAGCCCAGTCTGCGTCACTATATGCTAGTAAGCCTAGACTCTCTCTGCTTTTTCTGAAACAGAGTTGTTTGTCTGCAGTACCCCTGAGATAGCGCAAAACATGTTTAACCGTAACCCAATGCTCTACAGTAGGGTCAGCAAAATGCTGTGATAACTTGCTCACCACAAAACATAGGTCAGGACGTGTACAGGTTGTCAAGTAAATGAGACTGCCGACAGCCTCCCTATACTTCTTCACATCAGACATTTTTGGTGCATCTTCAGAGTAGTCTAACTTTGTGTCACATGGTGTTTCTCTAATTCTACACTCCTGCATGTCGAAACGTTCCAGTATCTTTTCAACATACCTCTTTTGTGACATTTTTACACAGCTGTCAGACTGGCTGAAGTCCATGCCCAGAAAATACTTCAATCTACCTAGGTCCTTCATCTTAAACCTGGTAGAAAGCATGTTTTTCACTTTCTTTAGACTCTCGTCATTGTTGGCTGCGATGATAAGATCATCCACCCAGATAACTACTATTACCTTCCCTGCCTCTTCAGACTCTTTAACGTAGACGCAGTGGTCTGTTGGATTCTGAGTGAAATTATCATCTACTAGGCATGTGTGGAGCATCTCATTCCAATTACGCCCCGACTGCTTCAGGCCGTAAATTGACTTCTCTAGTTTACACACTAGCTTCTCTCCCTCTTTTTCGTAACCTTCAGGTTGTTCCATATAGATATCTCGATCAATGGGGGCGTGTAGATAGGCTGTTTTCACATCCATTTGATGCAAGATTAAATCGTCTTGTGCTGCCTTCTGCATCACTACACGTATACTTGTAAGATTGGCTGTTGGTGAGAATGTCTCGCCATAATCTATTCCTGCTCTCTGACTGTATCCTTTCGCTACAAACCTAGCTTTGTATTGGTCGTGTCCGTCAATGTCACATTTGATCGAGTATACCCATCTTCCTCCCACTGTCTTCCTGTCCTCTGGAAACTTAGTCAGGGTAAAGGTCTGGTTGTCCTCTAGGGACCTCATCTCCTCGTCCATCGCTTTCTTCCACTTTCCCGACTCAGTTGATGTCATGGCCTCTTTAAAGGTCAAAGGTACACCACAAACTGCTCTGTAACAATAATCTATACTAGTGAGTGTGCTGTCATCATCTGTATCTTCCAGGGTATAATCTTTCAGATACCCCGGGGTTTTATGCTCTCTGTTGGGATATCTCCCACTGTCTGAGGCATGTGACGTCACCCTGGGGTGCTTCTCGCCATCATCCTCTTGTGCTGACCGTGGACCGTCACGCTGTACCTCTGTACTCAGTCCACTAGGCTGTGGAGTCTCTGCTCTGCTGTCACAACTTACATTGGGGTCCAGTCCTACCTCCTGTGTCTGAGTCTCATTTTCACAGGTTGTCTTGGTGACAAACTATACTAATCTGTGCTTCTGCACTTTTCCTTTATCGGGGTAGTAAACGAGATAGGCGGGACTGCCCTTGTCATGCCCTACAAAGAGTCCTCTCCCACACCTAGAATCTAGTTTTCCTAGGTCCTGCTGGTAGACATAGCACACTGACCCGAATTTATGCATCCTGGCTAGATCACACTTTTTACCTGTCAGTGCTGTATATGGGGTTGTGCCTGTGTGCTTGTTAAAGCACCGGTTCCTAGTGTAGGCAGCCTCCTGGATGGCATAGTGCCAAAGACTCTTAGGTAGGTCACTGTCAATAAGCTTACATCTGGCCATCTCGAAAAGAGTGCGCCCTTCCCTTTCAGCTGTCCCGTTCTGGTGCGGGGAATAAGGACAGGAGGTCTCGTGTCTGATTTTGTTCTTTCTCAGTAGTGTCTGAAACTCTCTGTTAGTGAACTCGGTTCCGTTATCTGATCTAATGCATCTCACAGTGCCATAAGGCGCCACATCTGCCAGGTACTTCTCAGTGGCTTGAACTGCATCACTTTTTGCTTTCAGGAAGTAAACAAACACTTCCCCCGTACACACATCTGTGAAAGATTGCATGTATTTGAAACCATCTATGGACTCATTGTTTCCTGGACCAGCTAGGTCTGTGTTCACCAGCTCAAGTGGTGTCTTTACTTTTTCAGTCGGATCTCTGTTTCTCGTTTGAGTGAACTTTCCCTCTATGCACACTGCACATTCTTTATCAGGCCTACGCTTTGCACCTTTAATGTGCATGCCTTCTGTTACATCCTGTAGCTTCAGTATATCCTCGTAATTGCAGTGACCCATTATCTCATGCCATGTCTGGATATCATAGCTGACATGACACGTATCATCTACATCACACTCGGTTTGTAAGTAATACATCCTCTTACATACATAAATATTAAACCTGGTTCCATCCGGCAACACTATGGCATCTTTACCTTCTTCGAAGAACACTTTGGCACCGTGAGCGGTAGCAGACTTCACTGAGAAAAGTTCTTGGGGGTAGGAGGGGATGTAGAGAGCGTTCTTTAAAGTCACTGCACACCTGCGCCCCTCACTGTTTATTAGGCATACCTGTGCGTCTCCCCTGCCTTTTGCCACCCCGACGGTTCGCTTCCCGTCTGCCAGCTCCATGCTGTGTCTCTCCTGCTTGAAGGTGCTGTCGAAGCTCTTGAACTTGCTCCTGTCGTTGATGATGTGGGACGACGCGCCCGTGTCCACGATTAGGCCCTTCCTCTGGATCTGCAGCCGTTGCTCTGAGGGGCTGGCATATTCCGTTTGTGCCCTGAAGATGTAGTCTTCTCCACCCGCGGCTCTCCGGGCGCCATCTGGTTCACGACCTGCTTTACGTTCACCGCCGCCATCAACGACACACGCACACCGGGTGCTCCGTTCTCGCTCCTTCTTTGTGCACGCCTTGTCTGTGTGACCTCCGCTCTTGCAAAAACTACACCAAACTTTCTCTGCGCAGTCATCCCTTCTGTGGCCCTTTTCTCCGCACCGCCAACACACCAGCTCCACTGGCCCGGTCTTTTTCCTTGGCGCCGCTTGGGCCCGCAGCACCCTTTCTCCCGTCTCCTTCGGGATGGGTCTGAGTCTTCTGAAGCCTCGAAATTTCTCAACTTTGCCTTGAACTCTCCGAGCGTCATGTCCGCTGAACCATGCGTCACCATCAGTGTGAACGGCTTGTACTTCTCCGGCAACCCCCTCATGACCATCGCCATCATCAGTCCCTAACTCGGTGCTTCACCTGCACCCCTGAGTGCCGTAATGATATGCTCAGCTCGAATAACATCTTCGGTTACAGTCTCATGGTCAGCTTTCTTCAGCGCAGTCATTGTTATGTACAGGGAAACAATCCGGGGTCTACCTTTTCCGATGTAGTGTTCTTTTAACACTTTGAGACTCTCTCGTCCCTTGTCCTTCGTGTCCCTGAATATCAGTCCCAAGCTCGTGTTGTCGAGTAGCGGCGCCTATGCACAATATGCGTCCGCATTCAGCTTGTCATCGTTCGCCTTTTCTTCCACCGACAGTGGTCCAGCGGGCTCCGTGAGGATCGTCTGCTTCAGCCCCACTCCGTGCATGCAGCACAGCATCCTCTCTTCTGTTGACAATACACAACTGTTCACACACATACACACACTTTAACGTGTAGTCAGATACACATAGCGTAAACACACAAACATAACACATAGTTCTTCTCCTGCTTCTCAACCTCAGAATGGTTCATACTCCTTAAAAAGGGAGTCTGCCTTAGCGTACAGATAACAGGTTTTCAAACCTCTGGCTTCATGAATCACTTCATTATATTAGTTGTGAGACTCCCTCACACACAGCGGACAGATTAGACTAGAGGTTTTCATGCCTTTCTCACAGTTTTCTATGACCTCACTTCACTTCACACACACATAAAATAAGCGCACACACGAGGCAATATGCTCATGAACTTTAGTAACCGCGACACGGCTTGCACGTCATCACGCAACGCCAGGAGGAGGACCAAACGACGCCAGGAGGACGACCCGACGAGATCCGACCAATCCCAATCCAAGAAGAACCTCTGTCAAGCCCAGTATCGATATATAAGCTTTGTACGCACTCTGACTAAACGCCAATTTTCCTGTACAGGATCAGTGGACCATGCATGATCATTTGCTAGACACCGCAGTTTCCTGACCTGTGACCTCTGAATAAACCTGCTTAATTTTAACTTGAGAACGACGCCTCCTGCCTTTGATTTCCACCCGCAACACTTCCCAGAGCTCGTACTCCTCTGCTCTCCCGTCAAACGTGGGCCACTTGCTCTTGCTTCTGTTTGCCATGGCTTTTTGTCTTCGTAGCTCAGTTTAGCTTCTTTTTAGCCTAGCTTTAGCTTCCCCGGTACTCCCGATGCTAAAGTAGCTCTTCCGTATGCTAGCGCACTTGCTAGCTATCGATGCACGTGTCCGTCAAACTTTAGAACCATCCTCGGTTAGCTGGGCCCATAACCTGTTAACAGGTAGGCTTATAACTTCTGCCTACCTGCACAACGGAATAATGATCCTAACTGATAAACAGACGTGCGTTTCTTTGGTCATCCATCGAGTGGCGTTGTTTATTGCAGAGGTGTTCACAACATACTGCTCTCCGGGAGAGTCAGGTAACAGAGAGAAGGAAGACGGTAACACCCCCTTATAACATGGTGATGTCACCAGTCACAGGTGACTTCATGTCATATGAGGCGCAACAGCGCCTCCTCCTGGACAAACACAGTTGCATGCATACATACACTTATTCACTCTCAACAGAGTGTAAGCATTCTGATTTGATGTCAATAAAATGGCTAAAAAAGTTACAACTATTACCTATTACATACAACTAGCAACATACAGGAATTGCCAGTTATTTATTAACCTAAACTTTAAAAGCTTACATTTCCTAGCTGTTCTAAATATTGCTGTCATCACCTCCAACTTTTCTTTCAACAAAAGTTTACTTGGCAGCCATAGTGACCTGAGGTCATAGCAGAGCACATGGCTGTCCAGCAAGGTTCCTCCCAGCACTACATGCGCTGACTGGCTGTGATACAACCAGCAACATTTAACTAAACTTGCAGCTCTGAACACTGTCCACAAACCAGACAACTCTTCTCTGATTCTCAATGTCAACTGTCCACAGCTAACAGAGAGTGCAATACAAATGGCGGAAACATTCTTGGTCAAATGTCTCAAACCATCAACAGACATGGAGACATTTGACGACCTGCGCATTGCTGCGTTCGATAGTAATGTCCTCAAGATGGACTTTGAGAGGACTGCTTGCACCTCAACTAATGCAAGAAGACATATACAAAGAGCCTATTATCAACAGCAGCTTTGGGTCCAAGCACCATTTACAGACGCCACCTCAATCTCTAATGCAGATGCTTATGGTTTTGTAAGAAAGGGCCGTTTATTAGTCCCTGAGATTGTAATCTCAAAACCTGAAGGTTTGCCAGATCCCTGCTCATGTGGCAAGTGTGCACACAAGAATGGAAGTCCCTGTCGGGTAGCTGGTATCCGTTGTTGCAAGTACTGCAAATGCAAGGGAGGCAATAGTTGTTAAAAATCCTATCACTGAATGAGCTATCATCATCATCCCCATACCTGGACTCCTACCAGTACCTGGACCTGAAGTGTTACCTTGCAACACCGGGAATAAACCTGCTGTTTTGTATTTTTCACTTTAAGTTAACGTTCCAATGATAACAGCAACACACACACAGCATCCACCCTGGACATCTACAGAGACACAATTAGAAATATCAAACCAGAATTCCTTCACTTTAAACATTGTGATCACCTCAGAAAATCTGTAGCTTCAAGAGTTTATAAGTACGCATATTTAATGAGATATTGCCTAATTTGCATATTTTATTTTATATTTGAGACAAAGTGTAATACAAAAAGTATTTCTCTTAATATGAAGATTAATCTGGTAGAAATTGATGAGGATATCTATAAAGGGAAAAAAAGTCCCATTCACCTGTAGTGTGATAATAGTGTCACCTATAGTGGTCATTTTCAGGACTTTCATCCTGGATAGAGATTTTGGCACACATCCCACGTTGTTCAGTGGGGTCATATTAGTCTATAACAGTTGAGATATTCTCCGCTAAATGAAGCGCATACAAATCTTTCCCAGGACCTAGACTAATAGATAATAACCCTGAGGGAGATGAGTGAATACACAGAGCTTCTGCCAGAGAGGATTTACAATGCAAAGCAGCCAGAAACATGGAAGAGGAGTTCAGATACGATCAGATCTATCTGCACAGTGAGATGCATCCAGGAATACATGAGAAAAAAATTGTTGTTTGCATCCTTGCCTTTTTGCATAAAGAGTTCAACAGAACACTCTTGTCTGTAGAGGAGGAGGAAATGGAGTTACATTAGTAGCTTCATTTAAATATATGTATTGAAATAGTGACCAGCTGTGTTACCAAAGTCCTCATATCTCCAAACATGACCAGCGAATTATAACTTTTAATGGACATTTTCCTTCTTGGTAAACTTTGACATCAGGTCCATAGTGGACAAATCAATTGATCATCATATTTGCAAGGGGCAGGCTTTTTAGGCTATTTATTTGATCATTAAAATGATAATGTTAGATTGCTTTGGAAATGAATACAATAAAAATCAACTTAACAATAATATTTCACAGCTTATTAGAAAACACATGAGGTACAGAAACATAAAATAAACGGAACTCTTGTTATGGGAGAACACCGGGTGGAGCCCGGTCCGGAGAATGGTACTTTTTTCCCCTTTATATATATCCTCATCAATTTCTACCACGTTAATGTTCATATTAAGATAAATACTTTTTGTATTACACTTTGTCTAAAAAATAATATTACAATATGCAAATGAGGCGATATCTCATTATATATGCGTACATAAACCCTTGAAGCTACAGATTTTCTGAGGTGATCACAATGTTCACAATGACCATGATTATAAGGTCATAGAAGAGTGTAAGCATTCTGATTTGATATAAATAAAATGGCTAAAAAAAGTTACAATTATTACCTATTACATACAACTAGCAACATACAGGAATTGCCAGTTATTTATTAACCTAAACTTTAAAAGCTTACATTTCCTAGCTGTTCTAAATATTGCTGTCATCACGTCATCACCTCCAACTTTTCTTTCAACAAAAGTTTACTTGGCAGCCATAGTGACCTGAGGTCATAGCAGAGCACATGGCTGTCCAGCAAGGTTCCTCCCAGCACTACATGCGCTGACTGGCTGTGATACAACCAGCAACATTTAACTAAACTTGCAGCTCTGAACACTGTCCACAAACCAGACAACTCTTCTCTGATTCTCAATGTCAACTGTCCACAGCTAACAGAGAGTGCAATACAAATGGCGGAAACATTCTTGGTCAAATGTCTCAAACCATCAACAGACATGGAGACATTTGACGACCTGCGCATTGCTGCGTTGGATAGTAATGTCCTCAAGATGGACTTTGAGAGGACTGCTTGCACCTCAACTAATGCAAGAAGACATATACAAAGAGCCTATTATCAACAGCAGCTTTGGGTCCAAGCACCATTTACAGACGCCACCTCAATCTTAAATGCAGATGCTTATGGTTTTGTAAGAAAGGGCAGTTTATTAGTCCCTGAGATTGTAATCTCAAAACCTGAAGGTTTGACAGATCCCTGCTCATGTGGCAAGTGTGCACACAAGAATGGAAGTCCCTGTCGGGTAGCTGGTATCCGTTGTTGCAAGTACTGCAAATGCAAGGGAGGCAATAGTTGTTAAAATCCTATCACTGAATGAGCTCTCATCATCATCCCCATACCTGGACTCCTACCAGTACCTGGACCTGAAGTGTTACCTTGCAACACAGGGAATAAACCTGCTGTTTTGTATTTTTCACTTTAAGTTAACGTTCCAATGATAACAGCAACACACACACACATCCACCCTGCACATCTACAGAGACACAATTAGAAATATCAAACCAGAATTCTTTCACTTTAAACATTGTGATCACCTCAGAAAATCTGTAGCTTCAAGAGTTTATATGTACGCATATTTAATGAGATATTGCCTAATTTGCATATATTATTTAATTTTTGAGAGAAGTGTAATACAAAAAGTATTTCTCTTAATATGAAGCTTGATCTGGTAGAAATTGATGAGGATATCTATAAAGGGGAAAAAAAGTCCCATTCACCTGTAGTGTAATTATAGTGTCACCTATAGTGGTCATTTTCAGGACTTTCGTCCCGGAAAGAGATTTTGGCACACATCCCACGTTGTTCAGTGGGGTCATATTAGTCTATAACAGTTGAGATATTCTCCGCTAAATGAAGCGCATACAAATCTTTCCCAGGACCTAGACTAATAGATAATAACCCTGAGGGAGATGAGTGAATACACAGAGCTTCAGCCAGAGAGGATTTACAATGCAAAGCAGCCAGAAACATGGAAGAGGAGTTCAGATACGATCAGATCTATCTGCACAGTGAGATGCATCCAAAAATACATGAGAAAAAATTGTTGTTTGCATCTTTGCCTTTTTGCATAAAGAGTTCAACAGAACACTCTTGTCTGTAGAGGAGGAGGAAATGGAGTTACATTAGTAGCTTCATTTAAATATATGTATTGAAATAGTGACCAGCTGTGTTACCAAAGTCCTCATATCTCCAAACATGACCAGCGAATTATAACTTTTAATGGACATTTTTCTTCTTGGTGAACTTTGACATCAGGTCCATAGTGGACAAATCAATTGATCATCATATTTGCAAGGGGCAGGCTTTTTAGGCTATTTATTTGATCATTAAAATGATAATGTTAGATTGCTTTGGTAATGAATACAATAAAAATCAACTTAACAATAATATTTCACAGCTTATTAGAAAACACATGAGGTACAGAAACATAAAATAAACGGAACTCTTGTTATGGGGGAACACCGGGTGGAGCCCGGTCCAGAGAATGGGACTTTTTTCCCCCTTTATATATATCCTCATCAATTTCTACCAGGTTAATGTTCATATTAAGATAAATACTTTTTGTATTACACTTTGTCTAAAAAATAATATTACAATATGCAAATGCGGCGATATCTCATTATATATGCGTACACAAACCCTTGAAGCTACATATTTTCTGAGGTGATCACAATGACCATGATTATAAGGTCATAGAAGAGTGTAAGCATTCTGATTTGATATAAATAAAATGACTAAAAAAAGTTACAACTATTACCTATTACATACAACTAGCAACATACAGGAATTGCCAGTTATTTATTAACCTAAACTTTAAAAGCTTACATTTCCTAGCTGTTCTAAATATTGCTGTCATCACGTCATCACCTCCAACTTTTCTTTCAACAAAAGTTTACTTGGCAGCCATAGTGACCTGAGGTCATAGCAGAGCACATGGCTGTCCAGCAAGGTTCCTCCCAGCACTACATGCGCTGACTGGCTGTGATACAACCAGCAACATTTAACTAAACTTGCAGCTCTGAACACTGTCCACAAACCAGACAACTCTTCTCTGATTCTCAATGTCAACTGTCCACAGCTAACAGAGAGTGCAATACAAATGGCGGAAACATTCTTGGTCAAATGTCTCAAACCATCAACAGACATGGAGACATTTGACGACCTGCGCATTGCTGCGTTCGATAGTAATGTCCTCAAGATGGACTTTGAGAGGACTGCTTGCACCTCAACTAATGCAAGAAGACATATACAAAGAGCCTATTATCAACAGCAGCTTTGGGTCCAAGCAGCATTTACAGACGCCACCTCAATCTCTAATGCAGATGCTTATGGTTTTGTAAGAAAGGGCAGTTTATTAGTCCCTGAGATTGTAATCTCAAAACCTGAAGGTTTGACAGATCCCTGCTCATGTGGCAAGTGTGCACACAAGAATGGAAGTCCCTGTCGGGTAGCTGGTATCCGTTGTTGCAAGTACTGCAAATGCAAGGGAGGCAATAGTTGTTAAAATCCTATCACTGAATGAGCTCTCATCATCATCCCCATACCTGGACTCCTACCAGTACCTGGACCTGAAGTGGTGACCTATAGTGGTCATTTTTAGGACTTTCGTCCCAGATAGAGATTTTGGCACACATCCCACGTTGTTCAGTGGGGTCATATTAGTCTATAACAGTTGAGATATTCTCCGCTAAATGAAGCGCATACAAATCTTTCCCAGGACCTAGACTAATAGATAATAACCCTGAGGGAGATGAGTGAATACACAGAGCTTCTGCCAGAGAGGATTTACAATGCAAAGCAGCCAGAAACATGGAAGAGGAGTTCAGATACGATCAGATCTATCTGCACAGTGAGATGCCTCCAGAAATACATGAGAAAAAATTGTTGTTTGCATCTTTG
The DNA here is from genome assembly GCF_963576545.1 of Limanda limanda. Lineage (NCBI taxonomy): Eukaryota > Metazoa > Chordata > Actinopteri > Pleuronectiformes > Pleuronectidae > Limanda > Limanda limanda. The sequence continues at coordinate 847,577 of NC_083651.1, forward strand.
CCTTTTAGCATAAAGAGTTCAACAGAACACTCTTGTCTGTAGCAGAGGAGGAAATGGAGTTACATTTCCCTAAAGCTGCACTAGAGCTGGATCAGTTAGGTGTTGGTGGTGGACACTGGGACAGACAGTCCACCGAGCAGCATCAGGATGGACGGGATCCTCTTTGGTGTCTTGTGTCTCTCAGGTCAGTGAATTTAACTGTTTGTATGATGTCTGACAGGAAATCTGAACATAGAGATTAGTCCTCATATATAACAACAATAACTGGTTTCCTCCTCAGGGTGCTTCACCTTCTCCACCTGCCTCCTCCACCAGTACCACTTTGTGTCTGAAGCAAAGACTTGGACTGAAGCTCAGAGCTACTGCAGAGAGAAGTACACCGACCTGGCCACTGTGGGAAACACTGAAGAAATGGAGGAACTGAACCACACAATTTCTGCTGCTGGTCACGGGTCTCAGGTTTGGATCGGCCTGTACAGTCATGTGGACTGGAAGTGGTCAGATGGGTTCAACGAGAGTGGAGCTGAATATAGGAACTGGAGACATAACCAACCAAACTATAGAGGAGCCAATCAGTTCTGTGTGGATGTGAATATAGAAGGAGATTGGCATGATTATTTCTGCGATGGACTACGTACATTTGTCTGCTACAATGGTAATGTTGTGCTTTATATTGATCTTTACGATAAACATCATGTTTAAGATATGATTTTTTAATCCATTGTGTGATCTCAACAATCCCTCTTTTGTCTCAGACTCAGCTGCAGGAGGATATTACTTTATGCCAGTGAATACAGCGAAGAATTGGTCTGAGGCTCAGAAGCACTGCAGAGAACACTACACAGATCTGGCCACTGTGAGGAACGAAGCTGACAACAACAAGATAAAGAACAACCTTCAGAGATCTGCATGGATCGGTTTGTACAGAGATCCTCAGATTTACTGGTCCGACGGGAGTAACTTCTCTTTCAGCCCCTGGTTCCAGGATTTCAACCCACTTGGCTCGATGGAAGTCGTATGTGGTGTTGCAGATTTGAGTAATGGAGGAAAATGGAGATTAATTTCCTGTGAAGAAAGAAAACCTTTTGTCTGCTACAGCATGGAACAGCGCGGCTGGTGCTTCCTTGAGTGAGAGAGAGAGAGAACACATCCTGACATCAGAAAAACAGTAATTGTCTCAATAGTGATTCTAATAACGTTAATGCATTAATGAATATTTGGATGATGTTTGTTTCGACTATTGTTTCTTTACAGTGAGAGAAACTAGAAATGTCTTGTGATGTACTTGTGTGTTATCACTTCATGAATCTGCTCTGTGATGATTCTTCAACACAAACAGACACTTTGGATCATTTAGACTCCGCCTGGTTTCAGACTCCTTCTGTATCTTTTCATTACTGTTTTGCATTTTGCATTTCACTTTTTACTTCACTTTTTACTTCACTTTTTACTTCACTTTTTATATCTTTTATCTTTTAGATATTTTATATAGATATTATTATGTCTAAATAAATGTTACTTTGTATACATTTTAGAAAAAAAATAGTTAATAGAAGTAAATAGTGAGTAAATAATAATCTCTTTTTATTGTTTTTTTTCTTATGTGTGGTGTATTTATTGTGTTTTTATGTTTCTATGTTCATTGTATGCACCAATAACCAGAGCAAATTCCAGGTAGGTGTAAACCTACTCGGCAATGAATACCTTCTGGTTCTGGTTCTGGTTCTGGTTCTGATTCTGATTCTGGTTCTGGTTCTGATTCTGATTCTGATAATCCTCCTCGTGAACGAGATCTCAGCTCTTAGCTCTCAGCTGTTTGTTTTGTCAGATTTAAAAGCAAAATTGCAAAGAAAACATTAATAATTCACTGGTGTTGGGTTTATGGAAACTCCTGTCTTATAGAAAATAGATTGGTAAGTAAAGTAAATAGACAAAAATGTGTAAATGTATAAATGCATCAATAAATATATGGATATGCAACATAAAAAAGTGACTTATGTGTTCTTCTATTTTCTTTTTGATATAAAATATCTTGAGCAGCACACATTAGTAGCTTCATTAAATATATGTATTGAAATAGTGACCAGCTGTGTTACCAAAGTCCTCATATCTCCAAACATGACCAGCGAATTATAACTTTTAATGGACATTTTCCTTCTTGGTAAACTTTGACATCACATTTTGACATAATAAAAATCAATTTAACAATAAAATTTCACAGCTCATTAGAAATCACATGAGGTACAGAAACATAAAATAAACGGAACTCTTGGTTATTTTGTCGTGTTGGTTCTCTGAGTGAAGAGACAACCTCTCCACTCTATTACATATTCTATTAATCTGGGGAATTAATCCCCGGCTCTCAGGTGCGTCGACATTAACCAGCGTGCCCGGCCACGCCCTGCAGGTCACCTGTAAAACACCTGTGCTGCCGTGGAGTCCATTGATAGTTTGATTGTCTCTGAGACGCCTCACGCCGCACAGCGCCATTCGCAAGTGCAGCTGTGGCTGAGGGGGAGAGCGGTCGTCCTCCAACCTGCAGGTCAGCGGTTCGATCCCCAGTCTGACCCATCTGCATAAAGTGCTGCTAATAGATGCTCTGTGTGAATGTGTGTGTGGGAGTGTGTGAATGTAATTTTAACTTTAATCTTATGTTACTGTAAGAACTTGTCCTGAGGACAGTGAGAGGAAGTCCAGCTGACAAGAAGTCAGAGTCACCAGGTAGAGGGGTCTTATCCCAGCCAAGTCCCCCAGGGGGCAGCGTAGAGGGGTCTTATCCCAGCCAAGTCCCCCAGAGGGCAGCGTAGAGGGGTCTTGTCCCAGCCAAGTCCCCCAGGGGGCAGCGTAGAGGGGTCTTCTCACAGCCAAGTCCCCCAGAGGGCAGCGTAGAGGGTTCTTATCCCAGCAAAGTCCCCCAGGGGGCAGTGTAGAGGGGTCTTATCCCAGCCAAGTCCCCCAGGGGGCAGTGTAGAGGGGTCTTATCCCAGCCAATTCCCCCAGGGGGCAGTGTAGAAGGGTCTTATCCCAGCCAAGTCCCCCAGGGGGCAGCGTAAAGGGGTCTTATCCCAGCCAAGTCCCCCAGGGGGCAGCGTAGAGGGGTCTTATCCCAGCCAAGTCCCCCAGGGGGCAGTGTAGAGGGGTCTTATCCCAGCCAAGTCCCCCAGAGGGCAGTGTAGAGGGGTCTTATCCCAGCCAAGTCCCCCAGGGGGCAGTGTAGAGGGGTCTTATCCCAGCCAAGTCCCCCAGGGGGCAGTGTAGAGGGGTCTTATCCCAGCCAAGTCCCCCAGAGGGCAGTGTAGAGGGGTCTTATCCCAGCCAAGTCCCCCAGGGGGCAGTGTAGAGGGGTCTTATCCCTGCCAAGTCCCCCAGAGGACAGTGTAGAGGGGTCTTATCCCAGCCAAGTCCCCCAGGGGGCAGTGTAGAGGGGTCTTATCCCAGCCAAGTCCCCAGAGGGCAGTGTAGAGGGGTCTTATCCCAGCCAAGTCCCCCAGGGGGCAGTGTAGAGGGGTCTTATCCCAGCCAAGTCCCCCAGGGGGCAGTGTAGAGTTGTCTTATCCCAGCCAAGTCCCCCAGGGGGCAGTGTAGAGGGGTCTTATCCCAGCCAAGTCCCCCAGAGGGCAGTGTAGAGGGGTCTTATCCCAGCCAAGTCCCCCAGGGTGCAGCGTAGAGGAAGTATCTGAAGGCAGCTTTAGTAATAAAAACACAACATCTCTGATTGTGCGACTTCGACAGTTGGTTCTTCCATCGTAATTACTGGGACCTTTGTTGTGCAGAAAATGAGTCATGTCATATAGAGCAACCCCCCCCCAGAGCACATTACAAAGTAATGGTAACCATGGGAACCAGTTTAAAGACATTGTTGTTAAGCTTTGGTGGTTTTCAGTTTCTCTCTGAAGCTGAAAGTAGAAGCTTGTGGAACATCACGTTGTTTGGATCAGATTAATAAACTGAGAATAACAAACAGAAGAAGAGTTTGTATTAATCCTCTGAACTTTGTAAAGATGATCAAATGTTCACGATTACGAGAAATATGAAGTGTTTATTCATGTTTTCTTCTGATGTTTGTCTCTTGTTAATTCAAACAATCTGTTGCTTTGCAGTGAAAACACTTTGTTGGATTTTTTTGGACTTTCGGACCAATCACAGGAAGCAGAGACAGAATTAAACAGTAGAAGAAGAAGAAGAAGAAGAAGAAGAAGAAGAAGAAGAAGAAGAAGAAGAAGAAGAAGAAGAAGAAGAAGAAGAAGAAGAAGAAGAAGAAGAAGAAGAAGCAGCTGCAGTCTTCACATCCGACGATATAATGTTAGAAGCTAAACAAGTGGACTCGTCACTGAATCCTTCGGACTGAACATGTAACTTAACGTTGATATTTTATTTTTATTACAAACAAACATTGAGATTCTGTGTTTTCCATCCAACAGAGTTTTGTGTCTCAGTCGTCAGAGCTGCTCATCGTGGGAACTGATGGTTTCTCTATGATATTTAAGGTGTTGATCTAATTATGTAAAGAGCCTCGAGATCAGAAGGTCATTGCTTTTCCATTTTTATATCACAGAACCAAAGCATTGGACTGTGGAGCCCAAAGAAGGGGGGGGGGGGGTCACAGTCACACACACGGACACCGGCTCCGATGAAACAACACTTTCATACCTGTAAAACACCTGTGCTGCCGTGGAGTCCATTGATAGTTTGATTGACACATGTCTCTGAGACGCCTCACGCCGCGCAGCGCCATTCTCAAGTGCAGCTGTGGCTGAGGGGGAGAGAGGTCGTCCTCCAACCTGCAGGTCGGAGGTTCGATCCCCAGTCTGACCCATCTGCATGCCGAAGTGTCCTTGAGCAAGATGCTGAACCCTGAATAGCCCCCCAACCTCATAGAATAACAATGTGCTGCTTATAGATGCTCTGTGTGAATGTGTGTGTGTGTGAATGTAAAAGTGTAAAGAGCTTGAGTCGTCACGACTAGAAAAGCGCTTTATAAATAACAGGAACTAAGCTTTGTTTTACAACTATCATCAATTTACATTAAATGTTCACAGCGTCGACCCTAACGAGCAATCAGCAGGCGAGGATCGACATCACGTGACGGACGCAGGAAGTGAAGCGTTCTCCAGCCGCAGTGAGCAACACGCTTCAAAATGCAAGTGCTCACCTGTTCAGTGCTTTGCAGACCTAGAAATGTTTTAATTTTAATTTTAACTTTAATCTTATGTTACTGTGAAAACTTGTCCTGAGGACAGTGAGAGGAAGTTCAGCTGACAGGAAGTCCAGCTGACAGGAAGTCCAGCTGACAGGAAGTCCAGCTGACAGGAAGTCCAGCTGACAGGAAGTCAGAGACACCAAGTAGAGAACAGGGATAGAGAGGGGAGGATGTAGAGGGGTCTTATCCCAGCCAAGTCCCCCAGGGGGCAATGTAGATGGGTCTTATCCCAGCCAAGTCCCCCAGGGGGCAGTGTAGAGGGGTCTTATCCCTGCCAAGTCTCCCAGGGGGCAGTGTAGAGGGGTCTTATCCCTGCCAAGTCCCCCAGGGGGCAGTGTAGAGGGGTCTTATCCCTGCCAAGTCCCCCAGGGGGCAGTGTAGAGGGGTCTTATCCCAGCCAAGTCCCCAGGGGGCAGTGTAGAGGGGTCTTATCCCAGTCAAGTCCCCCAGGGGGCAGTGTAGAGGGGTCTTATCACAGCCAAATCCCCCAGGGGGAAGCGTAGAGGGGTCTTATCCCAGCCAAGTCCCCCAGGGGGCAGTGTAGAGGGGTCTTATCCCAGCCAATTCCCCCAGGGGGCAGTGTAGAGGGGTCTTATCCCAGCCAAGTCCCCCAGGGGGCAGCGTAAAGGGGTCTTATCCCAGCCAAGTCCCCCAGGGGGCAATGTAGATGGGTCTTATCCCAGCCAAGTCCCCCAGGGGGCAGTGTAGAGGGGTCTCATCCCTGCCAAGTCTCCCAGGGGGCAGTGTAGAGGGGTCTTATCCCTGCCAAGTCCCCCAGGGGCAGTGTAGAGGGGTCTTATCCCTGCCAAGTCCCCCAGGGGGCAGTGTAGAGGGGTCTTATCCCAGCCAAGTCCCCAGGGGGCAGTGTAGAGGGGTCTTATCCCAGTCAAGTCCCCCAGGGGGCAGTGTAGAGGGGTCTTATCACAGCCAAATCCCCCAGGGGGAAGCGTAGAGGGGTCTTATCCCAGCCAAGTCCCCCAGGGGGCACTGAGAGGGGTCTTGTCCCAGCCAAGTCCCCCAGGGGGCAGCGTAGAGGACGTATTTGAAGGCAGCTTTAGGAATAAAAACACAACATCTCTGATTGTGCGACTTCGACAGTTGGTTCCTCCATCGTAATTAATGGGACCTTTGTTGTGGAGAAAATGAGTCATGTCATATAGAGCACCCGCCCCCCCCCCCCCCCGTGCACATTACAAAGTACTGGTAACCACGGGAACCAGTTTAAAGACATTGTTGTTAAGCTTTGGTGGTTTTCAGTTTCTCTCTGAAGCTGAAAGAAGAAGTTTGTGGAACATCACGTTGTTTGGATCAGATTAATAAACTGAGAATAACAAACAGAAGAAAAGTTTGTATTAATCCTCTGAACTTTGTAAAGATGATCAAATGTTCACGATTACGAGAAATTTAAAGTATTTATTCAAGTTTTCTTCTGATGTTTGTCTCTTGTTAATTCAAACAATCTGTTGCTTTGCAGTGAAACACTTTGTTGGATTGTTTGGACTTTCGGACCAATCACAGGAAGCAGAGACAGAATTAAACAGTAGAAGAAGAAGAAGAGGAAGCAGCTGCAGTCTTCACCTCCGACGATATAATGTTAGAAGCTAAACCAGTGGACTCGTCACTGAATCCTTCGGACTGAACATGTAACTTAACGTTGATATTTTATTTTTATAAAAAACAAACATTAAGATTCTGTGTTTTCCATCCAACAGAGTTTTGATGGGTGATGAGGGGGGGGGGGGGGGGGATCACAGTCACACACTCGGAGACCGGCTCCGATGAAACAACACTTTCATACAACAGAAGAGTCTGAGTGTCTCTGCCAGCAGATTGAGCCTCACAGCTGTGTGTCCTCTCTCTGAGGAGCCTGGGAGGACGAGGAGCGGATCTGATCGTCTTCTGGCGTCTCTGAGTTCTTTTGTCTGTCTCCGTCCTTGTCTCTGACGGCTTCTGGTGTCAGGTCCTGGTCCTCCTGCAGGGCGTGGAAGCGCTCCACCACGCAGTCGGCCGTCAGCCGGGCCTCCGGGTCGTGGTCCCAGCACTCGGTGACCGTGGAGCAGAAGACGTTCATCCCCTAGAGGACAGAGGACAGAGGTCAGAGGACAGAGGACAGAGGACCAAAGTGAGACAGAGACATGTCAACCAAGTCGTCTGCACACGTGTGTGTGTCTGCGATGAAAGCATCAGTGTCTGTTTGTGTGTCTGTCTCTGACCTGGTGCTGCGTCCAGGCCGCCGGGATGTCGGGTCGTCCTCGGTCCCTCAGGACGATGTCCCTCATGCTGTCCACACACGGCTGCTCACACACCTGAGAGCCGAAGGCCGGCTCGTAGCTGTCCACCTCTGCAGCAGTACCACACACACACACACACACAGACACACACACAGACACACACACACAGACACACACACACACACACACACACACACACACACACACACACACACACACACACACAGACACACACACACACACACACACACACACACACACACACACACACACACACACACACACACACGATGACTACAGCTCAATAAATTAAGACGTTTCCATATAAAATGATCTGTTGATGTTAATATTAAAACACATTGAATGAAGCCATCTTCATAAAATCTGCTGAATGAAGATGAACAACGAGTCTCTTCTTCTTCTTCCTTCAGGATTATGTCGGTTGTTCCTTCATAATTTGGTTTGATATCCTGTGAAGTAGAAGCTGGACCCCCCCCCCCCCCCGGCTCCTCCTCTCCTCTCACCTCCGATGGCGTGGCAGCGTGAGGCCATCTCCCAGAGGACCAGGGCCATGGAGTAGACATCCATCTGCTTGAAGGCCTCCAGGTCCTCCAGGTTCACCCGGGACTCCAGCACCTCAGGAGCCATGTAACGAGCTGTGCCCACCTGCAGGGGGCGACACAGGGATGTCCGGTCAAACTCAACCAGGACCTCCATCACAAGTTCTGCTTCATGAGCAACAACCAAACATCTCACCTGTCCACTGTTGGCGTAGTCGTCCACAGTGAGAGCCAGGTCCAGTCGTAAGGCCAGACCGAAGTCACACAGGGCACACTCCCTCCGGCTCTTCATCACGATGTTGCTGCTCTTCAGGTCCCGGTGGGCGACCGGCACCTGAGGAGGAGGAGCCAGAGGAGGAGCCAGAGCAGGTCAGAGGGAAGCTGGGACAGTTCTCCTCTAATGTCTCCTCTCCTCTCCTCTCATCTCCTCACTCGACCCAATTTGGCACTACTTCACACTCCCTTATCTGCATTAGACTCTGACTTTCCTTCTTTACACTCTGATGTAAATTACACAACACCTTGTTGTCAAAACACTACACACAATGTTCAGTTGTTACACACACTTCTCAAGTAAAATCTCATAGCATCAACCTACAACACACAAATACTCAAATCTCTAAACATTCAGGTCTGTTGAGCAATTTGCAATCAGGACTGCAGCATAAAAGTGCCTTGAGCCTCTGTTTTGTTTGATGAACAATGGAATAGAATAGAATACAGTGTGCTCACAGTATTTATATTTTGCAGGACTGAAAGAGAACCACACCGTGGAGGAAGAACACGCATTTTCACAGCCGAACAAGAGACTGAAATTCTAGATATGGTTCATGAGAACAACGCTATCACACTCAGACAAATAAAAACTAGGATCCTGGCTGACCTGATACATTTAGAACATCCAGACCGTCAGCCTCTCTACATTGGACCGTTTTCTTCATAGGAGCCATGTAGATGAAACAAGTGAACAGGTTCCATTCGTACGGAGCACAGACGCATCAAGGAGTTACGGAGAGAGTTTGTGCTTGTTAGTACCAAACATTCAGCACTGACACATGCATGTATTGTACCTGTAATCAAATATTGTTCCTTTTCTACAGTGTCTCACTGTAGCCCACTGTGTTGACCTCTCTGTGTCCAGACTGTAACTTTCATTCTCATGCTGTCTGTGTCAGTACTGTACTGTTCTCTGTGTGTACTGAAATAAACATTTTTTAGCTGCATATTTGTGTGCTGTTTTATGTTTGACTATGAAAAAAGTAGGCCTACACTGAGACAGTTTACAAAAGGAGAAATGGATAATTCTCCAGGGTCATGTCATTCATATGGTGTGTTCCATTTCGATGATTGTGTTTTCAATTTTGCACTTCAGTGTGCTGTAAATGCTTGGAAGTGTGCAAGCAAATGCTTAGTTGTGTGTTCTCAATGAATGGTATGTGTGTGTCATTTGAAAATATGTCTGTGTGTAGCAAATGAAAACACGAGTTCCATTTTGTGAACAGTTGAGAGATTTGATGGCAAAGTGTCAGGTTGAGCATTTTGTGTGTTTGGTTTTCAGTTTCCTGTGTGCAGTTTTGAGAAAGCCGTTATTGTTTTGAAAAACGTGTGTTAACAATTGTGAAAAACTGTAATGATGAAGCTGGTTTCTGGAGATGTAGTTTTACCTTTGGAATGCCGCTGGGTGTGGTGTCGCTGTGGAGATGAGCTAACCCGGTAGCAACGCTGCCGGCCATGGCAACAAGCTCCTCCCAGCTCAGGATGTTTTCTGTGATGAAGTCCTGCAGGTTCCCCAGGCTGTGATAGGCCAGAACCAGCCAGTACTTCCTGAGGGAGGGGCCGGGCGGACCCCTCTCTTCAGCCGCCAGGAATCGAACCACGTTTCCGTGCTCCAGTTTGGGGTCAGTGAAGATGAAGCACTCGTTCCTCCAGGAGGCGTACTCTATGGCCGGGAAAACCTTCACCGCCACGGTCTCGTAGCTGTTGACCCCCCCCCTCACCCCCTGCAGCAGACGGGCCCTCCACACCTCAGCGAAGCGGCCCTTCCCCACCAGGACCTCCAACTGGATCGGCAGCGTCTCCGACAGCCGGCCGTGCCAATCCGTGAGGGCGCCGGTGATGTCACTGTCAAACGAGGCCACTTTGGCGTCGTAGTGATCTCCTTCACACCCGGGACCCGTCAGGCCTCCTGCCCCCCCGCCCGGCAGGTCCAGAGCCTGGTAGAACTCCGGGGTGCGCTTGGTGCTCCAGTCCGGGCGTGCGGGGGGGCCGGGTTTGTCCGGGCGGCGTGTGCGGTAGAAGTAGAACGCCGCGGTCGCCACGATGGCCACGAGGACCGGAGGAACCAGACTCACCACCACCACCGGGATCACGTCCTTACTCTGCAGCTTCAGGAACCCTGGGGCACCACAGAGAGAAGACATTACACATCCATCCGTTATCCATCATCCACCATCCACCATCCACCATCCACCATCCAACATCCATCATCCATCATCCACCATCCATCATCCATCATCCATCATCCATCATCCATCATCCATCATCCATCATCCATCATCCATCATCCACCATCCGTTATCCGTTATCCATCATCCATCATCCATCATCCATCATCCATCATCCATCATCCATCATCCACCATCCATCATCCATCGTCCAACATCCATCATCCAACATCCATCATCCATCATCCATCATCTATCATCCACCATCCGTTATCCATCATCCATCATCCACCATCCATCATCCATCATCCATCATCCATCATCCAACATCCATCATCCATCATCCATCATCTATCATCCACCATCCGTTATCCATCATCCATCATCCATCATCCATCATCCATCATCCATCATCCATCATCCACAATCCACCATCCATCATCCACCATCACCGGGATCACGTCTTTACTCTGCAGCTTCAAGAACACTGGGTACCACAGAGAGAAGACATTACACATCCATCCACCATCCACCATCCATCATCCCCTATCCATCATCCATTTTCCGTTATCCATCATCCATCATTCCTTAATCCATCATCCACCATCCATCATCTATGATCCATCATCCATCATCCATCATCCATCATCCATCATCCATCATCCATCATCCACCATCCATCATCCATCATCCACCATCCACCATCCATCATCCACCATCCACCATCCACAATCCACCATCCACCATCCATCATCCATCATCCATCATCCATCATCCATCATCCATCATCCATCATCCATCATCCATCATCCGTCATCCACCATCTATCATCCATCATCCATCATCCACCATCTATCATCCACCATCAACCATCCATCATCCATCATCCACCATCTACCATCCATCATCCATCATCCATCATCCATCATCCATCATCCATCATCCATCATCCATTATCTACCATCCATCATCCATCATCCATCATCCATCATCCATCATCCATCATCCATCATCCATCATCCATCATCCACCATCCATCATCCACCATCCACAATCCACCATCCACCATCCATCATCTATGATCCATCATCCATCATCCATCATCCATCATCCATCATCCATCATCCATCATCCACCGTCCACCATCCATCATCCATCATCCACCATCCATCATCCATCATCCATCATCCATCATCCACCGTCCACCATCCACCATCCATCATCCACCATCCATCATCCACCATCTATCATCCACCATCCATCATCTATCATCCACCATCCGTTATCCATCATCCATCATCCACCATCCATCATCCACCATCCATCATCCACCATCCACCATCCACCATCCACCATCCATCATCTATGATCCATCATCCATCATCCATCATCCATCATCCATCATCCATCATCCATCATCCATCATCCATCATCTATGATCCATCATCCATCATCCATCATCCATCATCCATCATCCATCATCCATCATCTATCATCCATCATCCACCATCCATCATCCATCCATCATCCACCCCCCCTCACCATTGGCTCCCTTGTTGAAGACCAGTTTGTCGTTACACTCGTGTTCCCCCTGACAACCACAGACCATCATGGCTCCGTCGTCACTCGGCTGTGGGACCATGTGACATTCTCTGGAGGTGAAGTTCAGCAGCAGGGCGGGGTCCACGCCCTCTAGTGGCAGACTCGGCTGGTGACACATGGTGCTCACGGTCATTGTGTCGTTGCTCTTCCTCCTGAACAGATGAAAATCAAACTTTAATGTGGAGACGTTTCATTTTGTTTCTTTAATGCAGCCGAGGAGAAAACACGGCAGCTGATCTGAGAACGATCTCCACAACGAAGCAGATTCTCTACTCAGCTGCGTCTGATTACAAGTTAGCATCTGACTCCAGATCAGCCTCTCGCTGAGCTCCACTGTTCTTCTCTGGTGTAGGATGGATCCTTCACCTACACGTCATCGCCACCTACTGGCCTGAGAGCTGGAGGTGGTTTGTGGGTTCTCATGAAACTCGATCACTTTGTTAGCGCTCGTGTTTACAGCGAAACGAACTCTGACCTGAATGAACCAGTGGCCTTCCGTCACTTCTCTCTTATCACTGGTTTCCAGCAGAGTACTGGGAGGGGGGGGGGGGGGCTGACAGGAAATGAGAGGGTGCGGTGAGTGTGTGGTGGAGGGGCGTGTCCTGACCTAACGCTGTTATCCAAACAAAAGACTCAAGTTTCCACTCCTGAAGAAAGTTGTGGGTCAGTGAGGGTCGTCACACGTGCTGAGAAAACAAGTGATCCTCTGGTTTCTCTTCAATCATACTGAGGCTTTCATCTATTACTTTGTCCTAAATTCAGTTCTTTAATTTGGAATTATTAAAGGGTGTACTTATGGATTTGGGAATATTGTAAATATTAAAAAAGAACATATAATGATATCTGTAAAACTTGTGTTCCTACAAACTAACTTCTCAGACTCAGAGTAAAATGAAATGTCTCCTGCTCTGACTCCAGGTGGAACAGGTCGGACTCCTCTCACCAGACAGCGATGCAGATTTCCTCGATGGCGGTGCAGAAGGACGACAGGCTGCAGTTGCTGGTGCAGACGCTGTCCTTGCACAGCGGGCTGGACGCCTCGCACCACTTACACAGGTTGAAGCTCAGGTGGCTGAAGGACTGGACGCCAGCAGGGACACCTGAGGTGTGGACGGAGACAATCAGGGACAAGAGACAACATGAGACAAGCAGGAGGTTCAAGGGACGACACATGGAAACAGACATGTCTTCGTTGTGTTGTGGAGTCGTGTGTAGAGAGCAGCTGTGAATCAGATGTCTCTTTGTGTAATTAAAATACTCAAAGTACTCAGATTGACTCTTCAGCGCCTCCTGGAGCTGTCGATCAGAACTTTCCTTCAGTAAAGTAACAAGTTGATTCAGACAATGCTGAAGAAAGTAGAGATCATTTGTTTTGATTCAGGAGCATCAATAATCAGAGTTATAATTTAACCTTCATCAGGACGTTTAAACCTCAGCGTTTATCAATCAGCTGAAACTAAGAGTCTCAGTTAACGAGTCTTCATCAGGAGGCCGACGAGTTTCTGAAGAAGACACAACGTCCTGCACATGAACATCTCATGGAAACGGCCACAGAGATTCGTGTTAAACACTTCATTCAAATATTATCAGAGAACTAATGAGTGAGACTCTCGGGCTGGAACTCCTCTGCTCAGCAACAGGAAATGGGCGTGTCCCTCCGAAGCACGGCTCTGCAAACACACAACTCAACACTCCTCTTTGTTTGTCTGTTGTTGTGCACTTTACTATTTGCACCTACTTTATGCTGTGTGTCTATGGTGTGTGCTTTTGTCTGTAGAGGACACAAACACACACACACCCACACACACACAAACACACACACACACACACACACACACACTCACACAAACACAGAGCAGAAGTTGATCCAGATGTTTCTTCCAAACAGAGCTGGAGACAAAGGGGGAAGAAAACTTAAAGAGCTGGAGGATTGTGTGTGTGTGTGTGTGTGTCTCTGTGTGTCTCTGTGTGTGTGTGTTTGTGTGTGTGTGTGTGTGTGTGTGTGTGTGTGTGTGTGTGTGTGTGTGTGTGTGTGTGTACCATCATTGTGAGGACATTTTGTGTGGTCCTCACTTCTTGGCCTATTTGAGGGTTGAGTCTTGTTTGTGGGGTAAGAATCCGGTTTCGGTTCGAGTCGGGGGAATGTATTATGTCAACGAGTGTCCTCACTAAGATAGAAGTACAAACATGTGTGTGTGTGTGTGTGTGTGTGTCTCCAGGAATAAATTGAAGCCAGAAGTGAGCTGCTCTCTGAGCCAAGTTAGTATCCAACACTCCACCCTCAAAGGCTCATGGGAAATCTCAGCACGACGAGCTGCTGGGAGGAGGAGGCCCTCCCTCTTACAACCACACACACACACACACACACACACACACACACACACACACTCCAGATGATTTAAGATCAGCACATATTTGCATCGCGTCTGAAGTGTGAGTTTTCTGTTGCTGTGTGTAAACGTTGCGTCTCCACTGTCATGTCAGAGCATAAAGATGGTTAGCTTAGCATAAAGACTGGAAACAAGTGGAAACTGCTAGCCTAGTTTTGGTGAGGTGAATTTGGCAACGTAAAAACACGGCGACCACATCGCCAGTGTTGACAGAAAAATGATAAATACAATGTTACTCAGAAACTGCTTTCAGATCTCCCAACATGCTCCTCACATGTTCCTGACGTGTTCCTGACGTGTTCCTCACATGTTCTGCAGGTTCTCTCTGTGAGAACAAATGTCTGAGTCAGAGTCTCTGGATGTTCTGGATCTTCTCCTGAGATCCTCCTGGTTAAATGTGTGTAACATGTCAGAGTCCATGTGAGGAACCAGCAGGACGATGTGTGGAAGCTTCTCAGAGAGCGAGTGGACGTGTGGACGAGGTTTCTAACACGTGACGTGAAACTGGAAGAACACAAAGATCTCAGGATGAAGAAGAGGAGCCGGACACGTAGAAGACGAAGACGTCCACTTGGAAACACGAGGAGGTTCCAGATCTTCTGGTGATGAGGCCGACGCCGTGTGGAGGAGCTGGAAACAACAACACTGATCTGTCCACAGCAGAGTTTATACGTCATGTCTCGCCTCCTGCTGCTCTACAGGCTCCGCCCCTCTACCCAGGCTTCGCCCATGTTCCTGTTGGTGTGAACGAGTCGGAACCGACAACCTGCTGCAGCTTCACAAACACACTAACTACACAACGTGTCCAGAACAATCTGCTGCTGAGATTTAAAAATCACTTATTGACTTAAATGACAAACAGTCCTGAGAAGAAAGCGTCAACACGTTTTAAGAACTGATGCTTTTTACATGGAACCACATCCTCAGCTGTGTTGATGAATAGAGTGTGTGTCTGTCCTTGTGTGTGTGTGTGTGTTTGTGAGGCCACGTCACATCACTGTCCTCACATGCACAAATGAAAGTATCACACATAAACACACTCTTTCAGTGCCAGTCTCTGTCCTCTCCAACATCTCAAGACAAGGCCAAGACGCCTGCGTGTGTGTCTCTGTGTGTGTGTCTCTTTGTGTGTCTGTGTGTGTGTAGTTATTCACAAAGACGTCTCAGAGGCACTCGCTCTTTGTTGGATCTTATTTTCTCTCTCTGTCAGTTCATGAACAACAGGAGGTCAAAGCAGCTGATTAATATTAATATTTGTCCACAGAAACATCAACTTCATCAGAACCTGAAAATACTACGTTGGTCCACATGAGGTCATCGAGTCCACTGGGCTCCTTCATCTGAAGAGTGCACACATTCTGTTGACCTGAGTTCTTCATCCTGGATCCGCTTATGATCATAATAATCGTAATCATAATAATCATAATAATCATAATACTGACGTAAACATGAACGATTGAAGTGACTCTACTGATCACACACACACTGATCATTGATGCTTAAATTGTTAAATATTTAATTTGGTGAGCAGCACTTAAATGTTCTGGGTCTGGTTCTACTCAGAAATAAACAAAAAAATAGTCATTCTTGTATCACAGTATTGTTACTTGTATTGTATTATTGTTACTTTTAATGACTTATCGTTACTTGTTCTGTAGCATTACTTGTATGACAGTATTATTACTTGTATGACAGTATTATTACTTGTATCGCAGTAGTATTACTTGTATCACAGTATTATTACTTGTATCGCAGAGGTAATACTTGTATCGCAGTAGTATTACTCGTATCAAAATATTGTTACTTGTTCTGTATTATTACTTGTATTGCAGTAGTATTACTTGTATCAAAGTATTGTTATTTGTTCTGTATTATTACTTGTATCGCAGTATTATTACTTGTATCACAGTATTATTACTTGTATAACAGTAGTATTCCTTGTATCAAAGTATTTTTACTTGTATCACAGTACTTGTATCGCAGTAGTATTCCTTGTATCAAAGTATTGTTACTTGTATCACAGTACTTGTATCACAGTGACATTACTTGTATCGCAGTAGTATTACTTGTATCACAGTATTATTCCTTGTATCACAGAACTTGTATCGCAGTACTTGTATCGCAGTACAGTTCCTGCCTGTTGTAGTGACGTGAAGGATCTAATAGCGGATCTCTCCCCCCCCCCCTCCAGCAGCTCCGGGGAGCAGGGACAGAGAAGCCCGGGGCTCGGGTCGCACTCACCGGCCGTCATGAGGACGAGGATCCCGGTCCACAGCGTCCGGCAGCGAGCCATCGTCAGCGGGCAGCGGGAGCCGGAGGAGGGCGCTGGGTCTCGGTCAGTCCGGGAGTCGAGGAGTCGCTCGGTCCGGAGCTCAGAGGGTCCAGATGTTTTTCATCCAGATGTGGTTTAGCACCGCCCACCGCCACTTTAACAGGCGTTAGATTTCAAAACAGGAGGAAAACTCTCGTTTCACTAAAGGCTCGATTCTGAAGGAACTTTTAAAACTTTAGATTCTAAGAAACTTCTTCTTTCTTTTCTTTTGAACTTAAGTTTTTATTAAACTTTTCTTAGGCATGGAACATGGCAAATTAAACATGTTTCTTTATACAGGAACAAGTAGTATATGGTTGAGAATTGACTCTAATAACAGACTTTGCACATATTTGTCTCAAGAATAGGCAGCTATTACAAAACAAAGTGAGTACATAATGATATCCACTCATACCTTCATTGCATACCTGCACCCCCCACCATACATGATATAGCATACATCATATAGACATGTTGCTGAGGTATACAGTATTACAGGATCCCACTTGGGAGAAACACAGCAAAACAATAAAACCAGAGTCCTAGTGGGGATCATTATTTACCTTTATGTAATTCCAAACAAACTTTTATATAAAATCGACCAAAAAGTCAAACGAACCAAAAATAACCAATCAGAGCCGTTTCTGTCACTGTGACCTTTAACCTCTGCACCCAATCATTTCATCTTTGAGTCAAAATGAGACACAGACATGACCTTTGACCTCTGCTGCGTTAGTCTAAGGATCTTCTCTGAGCTGAGGTGTGAACATCTGGAACAGCTGCTCAGGGTTCATCCTCTCGTTAGCTCCGCCCCCCTCTCCTCCCTCTAACTGGCTTATTCCAGCTCATTAGGCTGGTGATCATGACACCACACACACACACTCACACTCACACACACACACACACACACTCACACACACACACACACTCACACACACACACACACACATACACACACACACACTCACACACACACACACACTCACACACACACACACACAAACACACACACTCACGCACACACACACACACACACACACACACACACACACACACACACATACACACACTCACACACACACACACACACATACACACACTCACACACACACACACACACACACTCACACACACACACACACACACACACTCACACACACACACACACACACACACACACACACACACACACACTCACACACACACACACACACATACACACACACACACACACACACACACACACACACACACACACACAAAATCAGTGTCACACTTCATCTCAAAATGTGAGCTTAACACAGGATTTATGACGTCACTACCAGTCATTAATATAGTTATATTTAATAGTGGTGTTTATAATACTTATACTATTGTTCTTACTATAAACGGATCGTTAATTTTCATTATTACATGTTGATATTTAATATAAGTGATGTATTACAATATTTCAAGAATAAAGTCGGAATACTGTATTATAAATGAAAAAGATATATATATATATATAAAGAAGCTTTTATTCTGAAAGGGTTGTAGAGAACATAGGAGGAAGAGGAAGTATATAATAAAGACGAGTGCAAACAACAGGTTAAAAATAGAGAGAGATCGAGGCGGAGTGATACCTCCTGTCAGCAGGAACCAGCTCAACTCTGAGTTCCAGTTGTCTCTGTACTTGTCTCTGGTTGTCTCTGTTTGTCTCTGTTTGTCTCTGGTTGTCTCTGGTTGTCTCTGTTTGTCTCCTGGTTGTCTCTGGTTGTCTCTGGTTGTCCTTGGTTGTCTCCTGTTTGTCTCTGGTTGTCTCTAGTTGTCTCTGTTTGTCTCCTGGTTGTCTCTGGTTGTCTCTGTTTGTCTCCTGGTTGTCTCTGGTTGTCTCCTGGTTGTCTCTGGTTGTCTCTGGTTGTCTCCTGTTGTCTCCTGTTGTCTCCTGGTTGTCTCTGGTTGTCTCCTGGTTGTCTCCTGGTTGTCTCTGTTTGTCTCCTGGTTGTCTCCTGGTTGTCTCCTGTTGTCTCCTGGTTGTCTCTGGTTGTCTCTGGTTGTGTCCTGAGATGAAGAGGAGACTCCTGCTCGTGTCCAACTCCACCCTCCACGGTGGTGGGTACCTGGGACACTGTCAGGACAACATCTCTGTCTTCTTTGGAAAGTAAGTGTTTGTATTTACATGTACTGAAGGAACTGAAGGAACTGAAGTAACTAAAGTATATGAGAGTAAATATATTTAAAGAGACACTGAATACATGTGTTTTTAGCTTTAAACTAAATTATTTAAATAAACTTCCTTTTGGTTTTAAAATCACTTTTATTTTGAATTCCCTTCATTATTTCTGTGTGTGTCTCCTGATTCCTGACGCCACCTAGTGGCCCCGGCTGCTTGTGTCCCGGTGGCTGTCTCTGTTGTTAGAGGACGTTTCACTCACTGTCCCTCACAGACCTCAGCTCCTCGTGACCTTCAGAGGACAGGAGGTCTGTGGACGAGGGACAGTGAGTCCTCCCTCAGCTGAAGGTCTCACAGGGAGAAGCTGTCCTGTTGCCTCAGGGACTGAATGTCTCCTGTGACTTTCAGAGACGTGAAGTCGGTTCTGTTTGTCCCGTACGCTCTGCACGACAGAGACGCCTACACCAGGACGGCCCGAGACAAGTTCCAGACTCTGGGTGAGTCCTGTCCGTCCCCGTGACGTCTTTCATCTTGAATATTAGAGTCGCTGAGCAGAGACAAATGTCCTCGTGTTGCGTCCTCTGCAGGTTACCAGCTGGACAGTATCCACGAGGCCTCGGACCCTGTGGAGGCCGTGAGGAAGGCTGAGGGCTTCTTCATCGGTGAGGAGACACCTCCTCTTCCTCCTGTGTGCTCTCCTCTGTCCTCACTGTGTCCTCACTGTGTCCTCACACTGTGTCCTCACTGTGTCCTCACTGTGTCCTCACTGTGTCCTCACTGTGTCCTCACTGTGTCCTCACTGTCTCCTTCCCTACCCTCTCCCCTCCTCTCTCCTCGACCCTGGGTCATGTGACGTGTCTCTACAGGAGGAGGGAACACCTTCCGGCTGCTGAAGAGTCTCTATGACAACCAGGTGGTGTCTGAGATCCGGAGACGGGTGCTGGAGGTGAGTCCACGTGTCCTGAAGGTCCAGAAGATGTGAACCAGTTCAGAGAGAAACTGGTTGAACTGGAGTTTCACTCTTTGTTTCCAGTGCAGAGATAAAATCCTACATTTCATTTCCCGTTTAACTCTTTTTTATTGGTTTTCTTCGGGTAATCAATACAATTATACAATTACACATCACAAATCTGATGGATATACCTAACCCACAATAATACCCACCCACCCCTACCCCATGCAGCAGAAGTACATACTATAGAGACACTTTAGAATGTATATGTATATATATATATATATGTATATATGTATATAGGAATATTAGATTATTACAATACAATAACATACAACACTGCTGCAAGACAAAGCAGAGAAAATTAAATGGATTAAAATAAATAAATCAATGTACATTTCATTTCCTGAACAAGAACCAGGAAGTTGTTTTTAAACGCATGTAGCGTCTGCAGGGAGGAAGCAGAAGTGTCTCTTCCGTCCTCATTGTCCCCGCCCCCCCCTCCAGGACGGCGTCCCCTACATGGGCTCCAGCGCCGGCACCAACGTGGCCACCGTCAGCATCAGCACCACCAACGACATGCCCATCGTCTTCCCTCCGTCCTTCTCCGCCATCGGACTCGTGCCTTTCAACATCAACCCTCACTACCTGGAGCCCGAGCCCGGCAGCCGCCACATGGGGGTGAGTCCGACCCCGGGGGGGGGGTGGGGGCGGGGTTACCAGACGCATGTGTTACTAAAACAGAGAGAATCTATTTAACCTCCAGTAAGAAGCTGAGCTGCGGGAAACAGGTTTTCCTCCTGTGGTTGTGATCAAAGACGTCTCACTCACCTCGTTACAGAATCCATCATCAACATTGTTTATAAACTTGAATTACAAATAATTTATAGTGTAAATTGTAAGTAACTCATATAAAACTTGTCAGAACATATTTGTGTTGTGTCTCATATTGAATCCGTAGTTTCCACAGGAAATGAAGCAGCTGAACAACGAGTGTGAGAGATAAGAACAGGATCATTGTTCCAGAGGATGAACCTTTGACTCTGGTCTCAGTCCCGTCTTCTCCAGAACTTGTTTCTCAACTTGAGTTCAGTTCATTCATCTTCAGTTATCGTGGTTTTATTTGAGATTGTAATCAGGTCAAAGTCTCTCTGGCTGTGAGCAGCTGATAAGGACGATGCACTGATGGACTTTGTCCTCAGTCTGATCTGAGATCTGCCTCGTCTGCTTCAGAGCTTCAGACTCTCCAGTGTGAACCTGAACATCAGGTGTGAACGGTTCCTCAGAGCAGAAGAGGAGTTTTTGGACCAATCACAGGAAGTAGAGACAGAATTAAACAGTAGAAGAAGAAAATGTAAAGTTAGACATACGCATGTTTGACAAAATCCTTCAGTTCTTTAAACACTAACCCGATCAAAATGAAACCCTGAGTCGAAATCTGATAAAAAGTTGTTGGACTGTGAATAAAGATGGACGACATTGACGGCTCACAAAAGTGAAGCCAGCCACCAGAGTGCCCCCTGGTGGCTGGCTGCAGTAGTTAAAAGTGACAGATTAAAATACATTTGAATATAAAGTTGGTTTCTGTTAATTCTTCTATGTGTTGAACAGGAAACCAGAGAGCAGAGGATCACTCAGTACCACGAAGAACCCGACACACCTCCAGTCCTGGTGAGTGGTTCGAGTCCAGAGGAACCAGACTCCAGGTTCTTCTACATGTTCCTCAGGTTGCAACATGAAGAGGAACCAGACTCCAGGTTCTTCTACATGTTCCTCTGGTTGGAACATGAAGAGGACCCAGACTCCAGGTTCTTCTACATGTTCCTCAGGTTGGAACATGAAGAGGAACCAGACTCCAGGTTCTTCTACATGTTCCTCAGGTTGAAACATGTGGAGGAACCAGACTCCAGGTTCTTCTACATGTTCCTCAGGTTGGAACATGAAGAGGAACCAGACTCCAGGTTCTTCTACATGTTCCTCAGGTTGGAACATGAAGAGGAACCAGACTCCAGGTTCTTCTACATGTTCCTCATGTTGGAACATGAAGAGGAACGAGACTTCAGGTTCTTCTACATGTTCCTCAGGTTGGATCATGAAGACTCCAGGTTCTTCTACATGTTCCTCAGGTTGGATCATGAAGACTCCAGGTTCTTCTACATGTTCCTCAGGTTGGATCATGTTGAGGAACCAGACTCCAGGTTATTCTACATGTTCCTCAGGTTGGAACATGTAGAGGAACCAGACTCCAGGTTCTTCTACATGTTCCTCAGGTTGGAACATGAAGAGGAACCAGACTCCAGGTTCTTCTACATGTTCCTCAGGTTGAAACATGTGGAGGAACCAGACTCCAGGTTCTTCTACATGTTCCTCAGGTTGAAACATGTGGAGGAACCAGACTCCAGGTTCTTCTACATGTTCCTCAGGTTGGAACATGAAGGAAACCTGGATTTGAACCTAACAGAGAAGCTTGTTATTAGACCTGAAGGTGAATCTGTCCTTTGTGTGAGCGTGAGGCCTGGTCCTTCCTCCAGCGTCACATGACTTCCTTGTTTTGAGTCAGTTGAACTTTGTGTTGTAGGGTCTGAGAGAAGGTTCCATGCTGCTGGTGGAGGGAAACCGAGCCACTCTACTGGGAACCACGAAGGCCAAACTCTTCAGCAGGTACATCTCACGTGTCAGTTCTGTCTGTAGGAAGCAGGAGATAAAAGCATCCAGACGTACAGGAGCTGGAGGTCAGGAGAGCAGGAAGCAGAGGAACTCTCACTTCTCTTTATAGATTCTCTTTATAGATTCTCTTTAGACCGAGAGAAACTCAGCTCATCAGCAGAAACACTTTCAGACTCGTGTTCTCTTCGCTGGTGATTATGAAACTGTTGCATGTTTATGATGTTTATGACCAACGTGATCTCAGTGTTTAGTGTCTTGCTCACGGGCACTTTGACCCTCTGGAGTCCAACAGTCCTCATGAAGTGTCCCTGTGATCTGATTGGTTGTCTCAGGGGACGTCCCTCGGTGGAGTACGACCTCGGCAGCGACCTGAGCTTCCTGCTGACGGACGGCGGCCCCCCCCCCTCCTGACTCCAGACTCTTCTTCACTGATCCGTCTGCTTGAAGCACAATAAATATTTGAAAGAAACATTGTGTGAGCTTTAATGTTTTCATGTAGATCGCCCCCTGGTGGCTGGCTGCAGTATAGGTCACAGCCCCTCCTCCTCCATGTTAGCAGACTCTTAGTGTTTCTGGGGTTTGGTTTTAATAAATCATATTCAACGACTGGTGAATTGACATCATCGCCACAAGATGGCAGCGTTCTTGTCTGAGATATTTTGGATTCATTCGTGCAGGAAGTGTCTTTGTCTTTGTTTATAAAAAGATTAGGGCTGGGCAAGTTAACTCGTTTGAATCGAGTTAACTCATCACTTATTTAACTCAGTTAATTATTTTATCTCGCATTAACTCAGGTTTGATTATTTATTTTATTGTGAAAGTCAGGCTTTTATTTTGTGAAAGTCTGTTGCTGACTGCTGCGGAACCGGAAAAAAGAAAATAATTGGCGGATAAACAACCATGGATAAGGGTACGGAGCTTTTACAGCCATTTTCATTTTAAAGTTCTTCCAGACGGCGGAGTCGACAGAACCAAAGTTATTTGTAGCCAAGGTGAATTTTCTTATCACCGGAGCACTTCCAGTCTAAAATATCACCTGAATGCAAAACACACAGTTGATATCAACAAATCACTCAACGAAACAGCGAGTGGAGCGAGGCTTCGGCAGACTACGTTAGACGCAGGGAGGAGTATACATGTTTCATAACGAAGAGGATAACATTAATGCCCTGGCAGTGGCATTGAGCTTTAATTTTGTATTTGCTTTGATAACATTGTTAAGTTGAGATTTACACTGAATATTTTATTTAACTGCTACAGTATTAAATGCTGATGTTAAATGTGTTTGCACAACAAATGTTATGGCACTTTCGTTCATATGGCAGAACATTGAAAGTAAAATTGCGCTATACACTCCTTTTTAATTCATTATTGGATTTTGCGTATACAAATGCGATTAATCGTGATTAATCAGGGAAATCATGCGATTAATCGAAATTAAAACTTTTAATCGTTGCCCAGCCCTGAAAAAGATTGATTTGGTCTGAACCTCATCTCAGCTACAGATTGTGAAGCAGAGCCAGCATCAGCCACCAGGGGGCGAGTCAGACGGTCTGTGGTGTGGATGTATCATCGAGTTGAAGAAGCAAAGGTAATAAGGACACGTGACGCTGAGCCAAATGTGAACAAATCAGTTTATTTCATTCTAAAGGTGAAAACATCGGTGTCAAAGTTATTTTAGTCTCTAGGTGAAAGAATTGATACATAAAAAAAAACCTTAATCACGGCAGAGGAAGAGAAACCGTGGAGTTAAATATAAAAGAGTAGAAAGACGCTGCAGAGTCACTTCTAGAAACTCAGCTTGTTGCTCAATCTGTAGTAAAAAGCTTCAGGTCATCAACAGTGAGTAAACTCAGTCACACCACACGTCCACCGGGGGGGGCGGACGGGTAGGTAGAGCGCCACCACATGGACACACAGGCACAGCGCAGCGAGTCCCACAATCCAATAAGGCATAAAAATATTATAAAATAATCATTTGAGTAAAGTCGTTAAAAGTAATGAACACAGACGTCCTCAGAAGCTGTTAGAAGTTCGATCAGTGAAGAGAAACTGTTTCTATCCAACACAATAAAACATCATCTCTGCAAAGCTCGTTAATCTCAAACAGAAAATCTGATTCCTCCAGTGGAGACGATTCAGAGTTCAAACCAGGAAGTGAACCTGAGGGTTCGGCCTCCAGATGCATTCTGGGAGTTCACTGTAGAGACTCGTTTCTTTCTGCTGCTGAAGCTAAAACACTAACGTTCCTGTGGACTGATTCTTATTCTTATGTTCTTCTTATGAACAAGTTTAAACATTAGTTCATTATTTGAACCCAATATGGGTGAAGTTACAGCAAAGTTTGTGTTTTCTTTCTAATACTTTCACACACACACACTCAGACACACGTTAAATAACCCGCTGGTTTCAGTCCATGTCGTTCTGAGCAGAGCCGCAGACATAATCAGAAAAATACTGTTTCAAAATCAGTGCTAAACTAACAACTGTAAGTAGCTATAGTTAAACCCCGCCCACCTCACTTCCTGTTGTCATGACGATTCCCAACGTTTGGCAGCGATAAACAATTATTTCTAATGTCAATGAATCTGAAGGAATTCATTAAAACCTCAGATTGAAGAGGCTGAAGGTGGTTTATTAATATTGTCACTTTTCTTCTGACTCCTCAACGCGCCGCCTGTCAATCATCTCTCATCATCACGTCATGTACACAAACTGAATAGAGTGAGAAAGCAGCGAAGCTCTGACAGGAAGTTACACACACAGGAAGTTACACACACAGGAAGTTACACACACAACGATGTATTACTGACGCACTTTAAACTAAAGAATCTTGATCATGTTGCTGCTGAGACACTTTGACACATTATTACATTTTAATAGATTTTCAGACGCTGGATTATCTCTCAGTCGATTGAGGTGTTAAACACTGAGAAGCTCAGAGATGTTCTGCTGAATCAGCAGCTCTGGACGTTCAGGGAAACAAACACAAGCTAACACAACCTCTTGAGTTTGGAAACAAAGTGCAAATGAAATATCAGGCCAAGCCAGAAGCTCTGGTGCAGATGAAGACCTCAGATCTCCAGAGACATGTGTCCTGCTCTAGATGTTTGGATCTGTTTGCTCCCCTGAGAGGAACATGTGGATCTTCACAGATCTCAGAGAATCCTTGAACGTTGAAGATGATCCGACGTGAAGCTTGAGGACTTCAGGATCTAAACCATGTTTCTGGAGCTGAGAGGAGTTCATCTGGGACCAGAACATTCGGAACAAACACACAAAACTAAATCCCCATGGAAACCTAACCCAGTACCTTTATCTGCCACTCGGCTAATACAGTGAAATCCTCTCAACAGCCTTTTACCCTGATGCTCTCCTGGACCTCTGTCCAGTAACTACTCAGTTTGACCACTAGGCGTCAGTGTTGCCGTTCTCCTCCGGCTGCAGCTGCTCCTTCTCAGTGCAGTCCTCCTGGGGGGGGCGGACTCTCTTAAAGAAGCCCATCTGAGGAGAAGAAGACGGAGACATCACATGTTTAGTGTTGGTAATGTAAGTAATTGTTTCTGTTGAAGAATAAATTCAGGTTCAACAGAGACCTGGTCCTACAGAGACCTGGTCCTACAGAGACCTGGTCCTACAGAGACCTGGTCCTACAGAGACCTGGTCCAACAGAGACCTGGTCCCACAGAGACCTGGTCCCACAGAGACCTGGTCCCAAAGACACCTGGTCCCAAAGACACCTGGTCCAACAGAGACCTGGTCCTACAGAGACCTGGTCCTACAGAGACCTGGTCCCACAGAGACCTGGTCCCACAGAGACCTGGTCCCACAGAGACCTGGTCCCACAGAGACCTGGTCCCACAGAGACCTGGTCCCACAGAGACCTGGTCCCACAGAGAACTGGTCCTACAGAGACCTGGTCCCACAGAGTCCCCCGGTGGCTCAGACAGGAACAGAGGATCCCAGAGATGGTCAGAGTGCTCCTCACCTTGTACATGATGAAGATGAGCAGGGCCAGCAGCAGCAGACCTGCCAGCACGGCCAGGGCCACCACCCAGCCGGGGACGGCCTGGAGCGGCTCCGCCACCCACATCACCGACACCGTCACCTGCAGACACATCGGTTAGCTGGACTCAAGCCTTCCAGGGGTGTGTGTGTCTGTGTGTGTGTGTGTCTGTGTCTCACCGTGGTGCTGTTGGACGGCAGCTCGGACACCAGGTTCTTGTACGGCATCTCGATGACACTGAAGGAGGCCGTCGCTCGGACCTCGTACGATCGGTTCTGATTCTCCGTCTGAAAACAGAAACCACGTCTGACCAGCGTTCTTCAGAAGATCCAAACCTGCAGCAGCTGGATCATCTGCAGCAGCTCAATCGTTTACATTCAAATATCAAACTCTGCTGATATTTACGACTTGTTGTTTTCAGACTTTGATCCAAGAAGTCAGAGTTGTGTTGTGTTGTGTGTGTGTGTGTGTGTCTTCACCTTGAGGAAGTTGTCGACAGCCAGTCGCGAGTAGATGGAGAGGATTGCGTACTTCTTCCTCTCCAGACGGCCCACCTGACACTTCAGCCTCAGACAGGCTGCTGCCGAGCAGTCCTACACACACACAGACACACACACAGACACACACACACAGACAGAGCCAGAGAGACACACACAGACACACACAGAGACACACACAGAGACACACACACAGACACACACACAGACACACACACAGACACACACAGACACACACACACAGACAAACACACAAACACACACAGAGACACAGAGACACAGATTAACACACAGACAGAGACACACACAGAGAAACACACACAGAGACACACACAGATACAGAGAGAGACACACACACACACACACACACACACACACACACACAGACACACACAGACACACACAGAGACAGACACACACACAAACACATTTAAATTGTCAAATAATTGAGTAATAATGAAATAACTACATAGTTGAAAGTCTTGATGGTGTTTCTCTGTGTGTGTGTCTGTGTGTGTCTGTCTCTGTATGTGAGTGTGTGTACCAGTATCTGCAGGTCGGTCTGGGAGTCTGTGTGTGTCTGTGTGTGTCTGTGTGTGTGTGTCTCTGTGTGTGTCTCTTTGTGTGTGAGTGTGTGTACCAGTATCTGCAGGTCGGTCTGGGAGTCTGTGTGTCTCTGTGTGTGTCTCTGAGTGTGTGTGTGTGTGTCTCTGTGTGTGTGAGGTTGGGTGTGTCTGTGTATGTCTCTGTGTCTGTCTCTGTGTGTTTCTCTGTGTGTACCAGTATCTGCAGGTCGGTCTGGGAGTCTGTGTGTCTCTGTGTGTGTCTCTGTGTGTGTGTCTGTGTGTGTCTGTGTGTGTACCAGTATCTGCAGGTCGGTCTGGGAGTCTGTGTCTCTGTGTGTGTGTCTCTGTGTGTGTGTCTGTGTGTGTCTGTGTGTGTACCAGTATCTGCAGGTCGGTCTGGGAGTCTGTGTCTCTGTGTGTGTCTCTGTGTGTGTGTCTGTGTGTGTCTGTGTGTGTACCAGTATCTGCAGGTCGGTCTGGGAGTCTCTGGACTCCAGGTCTCTCTTGCTGCGGTGGGTTCTTCCTCTTCCCTCCGTCTCCTGGTCTCTGGGGGGGATTCCACTGATGTTCTTCTCCGAGCTCAACGGGTTCTGACACAAACACAATATATATTTATTCAATTATCTATAAAGCTTCATCTATACTTTCATCTATATCTATATTTCAACATGTGGTCGTTGAAACTCATCAGAACTGTGTTAAATCTGAAGCTGAGTTCAACAGAACATTTGGACCAATCAGGTGAGAGCAGCTTGAATCCGGGTCGGTCCTGTGTTTTCCTTTGGGGCTGATCCACTGATGATCGTGGGCTTGTTGCTCCACCAGTGGAACCCTGACCCTGACCCTAGTCCCTGACCCTAACCCTAACCTTGACCCTAACCCTGACCCTGACCCTAACCCTGACTCTAACCCTGACCCTAACCCTGACCCTAACCCTAGTCCCTGACCCTGACTCTGATCCTAACCCTGACCCAAACCCTGACCCTAACCCTGACCCTAGTCCCTGACCCTAGTCCCTGACCCTAACCCTGACTCTAACCCTGACCCTGACTCTAACCCTGACCCTGACCCTGACCCTGACCCTAACCCTAACCCTAACCCTAACCCTAACCCTGACCCTAGTCCCTGACCCTAGTCCCTGACCCTAACCCTGACTCTAACCCTGACCCTGACTCTAACCCTGACCCTGACCCTAACCCTGACCCTAACCCTGACCCTGACTCTAACCCTGACCCTGACTCTAACCCTGACCCTAACCATGACTCTAACCCTGACCCTAACCCTGACTCTAACCCTGACCCTGACCCTAACCCTGACCCTAACCCTGACTCTGACCCTGACCCTAACCCTGACCCTAGTCCCTGACCCTAGTCCCTGACCCTAACCCTGACTCTAACCCTGACCCTGACTCTAACCCTAACCCTAACCCTGACCCTAACCCTGACTCTAACCCTAACCCTGACCCTGACTCTAACCCTGACCCTGACCCTAACCCTGACCCTGACCCTAACCCTGACCCTAACCCTGACCCTGACCCTGACCCTGACTCTAACCCTGACCCTGACTCTAATCCTGACCCTAACCCTGACCCTAACCCTAACCCTAACCCTAGTCCCTGACCCTAACCATGACTCTAACCCTGACCCTAACCCTGACCCTAACCCTGACTCTGACCCTAACCCTGACCCTAACCCTAACCCTGACTCTAACCCTGACCCTGACCCTAACCCTGACCCTAACCCTGACTCTGACCCTAACCCTGACCCTGACCCTAACCCTGACTCTAACCCTGACCCTAACCCTGACCCTAACCCTAGTCCCTGACCCTGACCCTGACCCTAACCCTGACTCTAACCCTGACCCTAACCCTGACCCTAACCCTAGTCCCTGACCCTGACCCTGACTCTGATCCTAACCCTGACCCAAACCCTGACCCTAACCCTGACCCTAGTCCCTGACCCTAGTCCCTGACCCTAACCTGAACCCTAACCCTGACTCTAACCCTGACCCTGACTCTAACCCTGACCATGACCCTAACCCTGACCTTGACCCTAACTCTGACTCTATCCCTGACCCTGACCCTAACCCTGACCCTGACCCTGACCCTGCAGCAGGTTCTGATGCAGCTCATGAAACAGTGTGGGTGTTCCTCACCGACACGTTGAGCGGGTTGATCTCGATGTCCGTGGTGCAGTTGATGGGTCCGTCCGTCTCGTATCCTGTGATGTAGAGCAGAGAGCCGTTCCTGAAGCGGTACGGCCACTGGACCTCCAGAGCCGCTTTGCTGATGGTGCTGGGTCCGCTGTTCAAGAGCTGAGGGACCGGTCCAGTTAGTGAGAACCAAGAACCCACAAACACACCTGAGACTGGGGTCGTTCTCTCTCTGATGTTTGCTCATGTTTCTGATCAGTTTGGTTTGAATCAGTTATTTAATGATATAAAAACAGGTGGAGACTGATTCCTGATTGGTTGAGAGCGTGTATGGGCGGGACTTCGATACCAAGGCCACAAGATGGCAGCGTTTTTATCTGAGATATTTAACTACGTGTTGTCGTCTTTATTTTAACAGTTGACATTAACTCGCTAACACTCACTGACAGAAACGACCACAACAGTTGTGCTGAGTTTATATATTTAGTTATTATATTTAGTTATTATATATCCTTAGAGAGTGTGTGTACCTCATAGACGTGTAAGATCTGGGGTCCGATGTCGTCTCCAGTCACAGGAGGGTCTTTAGGTTTCCAGTTTGCAATGGGAAGCAGCACCTGAGCAGGGGAGGACGACCTAGGAAGACCCCCCACACACACACGCAGACACACACACACACACAGATGTGAAAAACACACACTTCTCCAGTTGTGTGACTGCTCTAATCGTCCCCTGACGGTGTCTTACCCTCTGATGGACACTTTGGCGAGGAAAGCCAGCTTGATGGCCCTGGAGACTCGAGGGCTGGTGTTGTTGTACTGGTTCGAGCTGAAGAACAAACACACACATCCTTTAATTATTGCTGCAAATGAAAAAACTGAACAATAAAGAAACACATAAATAAACATGTTTATGACAGATCCAAGAACAGATGGATGTTGGTTTCTGCTGCTGCTTTGGAAGAAGACGCTCCTCTGGTTGTACTTGTAACATTATCAACAGAAAGAGTTAAAAATGGTTAAAATACAGACTAAGTATTTTACACATTACAGAGCTTTAAATTAAAAAGTCTCTGCTTCAGATTCAGTTCATGAGAAGAGAGACAAATTCAGGTAGAAACTCCAGCTTCTAATAAACTGATCAAAGTCCCACTAAAGACTCTGTGAGACGACCAGAGAACTTCAGTGTGAAGATGTGTGAGACGTTCAGAGACACAGCGACAGACACCTTCTGAATCCATTCTTCTCGTGGTCTGCGCTGCACAGGATGAAATCCTCAGGACGGTGAAAGGTCAAAAGGTTAAAATGTGTTGTATGTGTGAGTTGGGTTTCGAGCTGTGATTCAGAAAGACTGTTTCA
This sequence comes from Limanda limanda, assembly GCF_963576545.1. Classification (NCBI taxonomy): domain Eukaryota; kingdom Metazoa; phylum Chordata; class Actinopteri; order Pleuronectiformes; family Pleuronectidae; genus Limanda; species Limanda limanda. The sequence continues at coordinate 878,664 of NC_083651.1, forward strand.
GATTGTCGTCCTAGTTCTGGGTTTAAAAAACTGACTTTCACTAACACAGGGGCTGAGGACTCTGGGCAAACCTATCATTAACATACTCCCCCCCCCCCTCTGTCCCACAGCAGTACAAAAACACAGAGGAATGTAGAGATGCTGCTTCCTGCTGATCCGAGTCGTTGGGATTACCAGCCGAGCTCTGAGTGAAAAGCAGCTGACGTGACGACTGTTTACCAGCTGCTCTGTTCAGCTCAGCACGTTGTCAACCAGCACGTTGTCATCACAGCAAATACACAACGCATCGCTGACCACGACTTAGAGGACGCGCACACCCACGTGTGATGAGATGTAAACACACATTTTCTGTCTCTGGATTTCCACCAGACAACAACCACACTGATGTGCTTCCAGTCCGGATCAGAAATAATCCGACACACGTCACATGACCCTTCACATGCACTGGTCATGTGGTGTAAACAGGAAGTAGAACGTCTGCGTCATCGTTTACAAACCTCTGACTTTCCGTTCGTCCAGAATAAAACACAACCCGAGTTTTCAAACTGCGGAATTGGCTGTGATCAGCTCCTGTTCTTTCAAAATAAAAGCAGCTGAATTGGCTGTGATCAGCTCCTGTTCTTTCAAAATAAAAGCAGCTGAATTGACTGTGATCAGCTCCTGTTCTTTTAAAATAAAAGCAGCTGAATTGACTGTGATCAGCTCCTGTTCTTTCAAAATAAAAGCAGCTGAATTGACGGTGATTAGCTCCTGTTCTTTCAAAATAAAAGCAGCTGAATTGGCTGTGATCAGCTCCTGTTCTTTCAAAATGAAAGCAGCTGAATTGACTGTGATCAGCTCCTGTTCTTTCAAAAATAAAAGCAGCTGAATTGAGTGTGATCAGCTCCTGTTCTTTCAAAATAAAAAGCAGCTGAATTGGCTGTGATCAGCTCCTGTTCTTTCAAAATAAAAGCAGCTGAATTGACTGTGATTAGCTCCTGTTCTTTCAAAATAAAAGCAGCTGAATTGGCTGTGATTAGCTCCTGTTCTTTCAAAATAAAAGCAGCTGAATTGACTGTGATTAGCTCCTGTTCTTTCAAAATAAAAGCAGCTGAATTGACTGTGATCAGCTCCTGTTCTTTCAAAATAAAAGCAGCTGAATTGGCTGTGATCAGCTCCTGTTCTTTCAAAATAAAAGCAGCTGAATTGACTGTGATCAGCTCCTGTTCTTTCAAAATAAAAGCAGCTGAATTGACTGTGATTAGCTCCTGTTCTTTCAAAATAAAAGCAGCTGAATTGACTGTGATCAGCTCCTGTTCTTTCAAAATAAAAGCAGCTGAATTGACTGTGATCAGCTCCTGTTCTTTCAAAAATAAAAGCAGCTGAATTGAGTGTGATCAGCTCCTGTTCTTTCAAAATAAAAGCAGCTGAATTGGCTGTGATCAGCTCCTGTTCTTTCAAAATAAAAGCAGCTGAATTGGCTATGATCAGCTCCTGTTCTTTCAAAATAAAAGCAGCTGAATTGAGGTTCAGGTTCTGATCCTCTAACACAACAAGTGAGAGCTGGACTGAGACACAGGACCGTACCTGACTATCTGAAGGTCAAACTTGACGGACGTGTCCTCCTCCGACAGCTGGTGCACGCTGAACCTCAACTCTGCCAGCACCTGGCCAATCACAGGGAAGGCAGAGACAGCAAAGGACCAATCAGAAAGCAGAAGTGTCTTGTTATGAGTGGTTTTATATCAGAAACACTTCAGACACATTCCTTTGTTTTCTCTTATATTTTAATTTATTTTCAACTAAAATCTGCTCCACCAACTTCCCACAACAGCCTCCGGGTGGAGCCTCAAACACCCAGAATGCATCATGAGCCCGCCCCCTGGTAGAGTGATGAGGTCACTGACCTTGGTTCCGCCCTTCATGGGGTTGCCCAGGTCACACACCACCATCTTGGTCTGGTTCTCCTTCTTGTAGGCACAGGACAGTCTGGAGAGAGTCTGCACAGAAACACACAACTGTCGGCTTCTCACCAGGTTCCACCGCACACAACCATGGTGAAACACACGGATGTAAACATGAGACAGAATGAGCTTCCTGTGGGGGGGGGGGTGGGAGGGGTTTACTGGTCCTGGTCGACCACTGGGATCTGATCAGAGCTGCTCTCAGTCGACCTCGTGCTCCACACTCGTATGTGTTTCTCCTGGTGCACTGTGTTTATAAGATGTGTGTGTGTGTGTGTGTGTGTGTGGGGGGGGGGGGGCGGTACCTGACTGCGGACCACCCCGGTGAAGTCGGCCTGCTGGGGGGGGTAGACGTGGAGCTCGGCCTCGTAGGCGCCCTCTCCCTGGTTCTCAGCGCTGACCTCCAGGGTCAGAGCGTTGTCATCGCCGATGTAGATCTGCTCCCGGTCGCTGCAACGACAACACGTCACACAACGACAACACGTTACACAACGACAACATGTTACACACAACGACAACACGTTACACAACGACAACACGTTACACAACGACAACACGTTACACAACACAACGACAACACGTCACACAACACAACGACAACACGTTACACAACGACAACACGTTACACAACACAACGACAACACGTTACACACAACGAGAACACGTTACACACAACGACAACACGTTACACAACGACAACACGTTACACAACACAACGACAACACGTTACACAACACAACGACAACACGTTACACACAACGACAACACGTTACACAACACAACGACAACACGTTACACAACACAACGACAACACGTCACACAACGACAACACGTTACACACAACGACAACACGTTACACACAAAGACAACACGTTACACACAACGACAACACGTTACACACAACGACAACACATTACACACAACGACAACATGTTCAAAACAACGACAACACGTTACACAACACAACGACAACACGTTACTCAACGACAACACGTTACACACAACGACAACACGTTACACACAACGAGAACACGTTACACATAATGACAACACGTTACACACAACGACAACACGTTACACACAACGACAACACGTTACACACAACGAGAACACGTTACACACAATGACAACACGTCACACAACGACAACACGTTACACAACGAGAACACGTTACACACAACGACAACACGTTACACACAACGACAACACGTTACACAACGACAACACGTTACACACAACGACAACACATTACACAACACAACGACAACACGTTACACACAACGACAACACGTTACACACAACGACAACACATTACACACAACGACAACACATTACACAACACAACGACAACACGTTACACAACGACAACACATTACACAACACAACGACAACACGTTACACACAACGACAACACATTACACACAACGACAACATGTTCAAAACAACGACAACACGTTACACAACACAACGACAACACGTTACACACAACGACAACATGTTCAAAACAACGACAACACGTTACACAACACAACGACAACACGTTACACACAACGACAACACGTTACACACAACAACAACACGTTACACACAACGAGAACACGTTACACACAATGACAACACGTTACACACAACGACAACACGTTACACACAACGACAACACGTTACACACAACGAGAACACGTTACACACAATGACAACACGTCACACAACGACAACACGTTACACACAACGACAACACGCTACACACAACGACAAAACGTTACACACAACGAGAACACGTTACACACAATGACAACACGTTACACAACGACAACACGTTACACAACGAGAACACGTTACACACAACGACAACACGTTACACACAACGACAACACGTTACACAACGACAACACGTTACACACAACGACAACACGTTACACAACGACAACACGTTACACACAACGACAACACATTACACACAACGACAACATGTTCAAAACAACGACAACACGTTACACAACACAACGACAACACGTTACACAACGACAACACGTTACACACAACGACAACACGTTACACACAACGACAACACGTTACACACAACGAGAACACGTTACACACAATGACAACACGTTACACACAACGACAACACGTTACACACAACGACAACACGTTACACACAACGAGAACACGTTACACACAATGACAACACGTCACACAACGACAACACGTTACACACAACGACAACACGCTACACACAACGACAACACGTTACACACAACGAGAACACGTTACACACAATGACAACACGTTACACAACGACAACACGTTACACAACGAGAACACGTTACACACAACGACAACACGTTACACACAACGACAACACGTTACACAACGACAACACGTTACACACAACGACAACACGTTACACAACGACAACACGTTACACACAAAGACAACACGTTACACACAACGACAACATGATCAAAACAACGACAACACGTTACACAACACAACGACAACACGTTACACAACGACAACACGTTACACACAACGACAACACGTTACACACAACGACAACACGTTACACACAATGACAACACGTTACACACAACGACGACACGTTCAAAACAACGACAACACGTTACACACAACATGTTAAACACAACGACAACACGTTACACACAATGACAACACGTTACACACAACGACAACACGTTACACACAACGACAACACGTTACACACAACGAGAACACGTTACACACAATGACAACACGTCACACAACGACAACACGTTACACACAACGACAACACGTTACACACAACGACAACACGTTACACACAACGAGAACACGTTACACACAATGACAACACGTTACACAACGACAACACGTTACACAACGACAACACGTTACACACAACGAGAACACGTTACACACAATGACAACACGTTACACACAACGAGAACACGTTACACACAACGACAACACGTTACACACAACGACAACACGTTACACACAACGACAACACGTTACACACAACGACAACACGTTACACACAACGACAACACGTTACACACAACGACAACACGTTACACACAACGAGAACACGTTACACACAATAACAACACGTTACACACAACGAGAACACGTTACACACAACGAGAACACGTCACACAACGACAACACGTTACACAACACGACAACAGGTTACACACAACGACATCGCGTTACACACAACGACAACACGTTACACACAACGAAAAACAAGTTACACACAACGAGAACACGTTACACACGACAACACGTTACACACAACGACGACACGTTACACAACGACAACACGTTACACACAACGACAACACGTTACACAACACAATGAGGACACGTTACACACAACGACAACACGTTACACACAACGACAACAGGTTACACACAACGCCAACACATTATACAACACAACTCAACACGTTACACAACACAACGACAACACGTCACACACAACGACATCGCGTTACACACAACGACAACACGTCACACACAACGACAACACGTCACACACAACGACAACACGTTACACAACACAATGAGGACAAGAGAAGACTGAAGGAACAGAACTCACCTGGTCACTGTCAGCTTCAGGTCTGGTTTACAGATGTTGTCGTCTCCACAGTCCAGGAGGATGTGAGCCTGGGGGGGGGGGAGGATCAGATCAGAGAGAGAAGACAAACACAGCAGCGGAGGAGATCGGTGGTTTGATGCTGAACACCCAGACGACCACCCCCCCCCCCCCACGCCGGTGTTACCTGCTTGGTGACGTTGGAAGGCGCTGAGATGTCGAGGATGGGCATCAGCCCGGTGGCGTCCGCCGCCTGCTGGTAGTCCAGGCTGTACTCCATCGCCACGGAGATGGGAGTGATCTTATCTCGAAACTCTCGGTCGTCCTGAGAGACAAAGACGTTCAGATGGAAACACTTCATCAGATAAGAAGCTGCACTGAGCAGCGGCTGGTTCGTGTCGATCTCCAGACACCAGATGTGTGTCTGGAGATCAACATGGACATGTATCAATCAATCAATCAATCAAGTTTTATTTGTATATCTCATATTCACAAATCACAGTTTGTCTCATAGAGCTTTAACATGGTGAGACATCCTCTGTCCTTCACCCTCAGCAAGAGTCAGGACAAACTACTAAAAACCTTTTTAACAGGTGAAGACACGTAGAAACCTCAGAGAGACACATGTGAGGATCCGTCTCCCAGTATCCACATGTGGATCTTTGTGGATATTTAAAAACTGTATTTATCATTCATTTTGCTCATATCTCTAAAAGCCATTTTCACGAGTCGGCGTTCTGAGCTCGTGTCATTTGTTCTTCACCCTGAGGAAGACGAACAGCTCCTCGCAGGCCTGAACTTTCCCGTTGGACACGGTCATGTTCTTGGAGTACTGGAAGCTCTGACTGTGCAGGAAGAGCACGCGCTTGGTGGCCTCCTTCTGCTTCAGACGATCCACCACCAGGTCCACCTGGAACTCTGGAAGAGAGGAGCAGAACAGAGAGAGGGATTACATTACATTACATTTCATTTAGCTGACGCTTTTATCCAAAGCGACTTACAATAAGTGCATTCAACCCTGAGGGTACAAACCAAGAACAACAAGAATCAAGACAGTGAAATTTCTTCGAAATAAAGCAAAACTACAAAGTGCCATTTTAGTGCTACCAAAGTGTTAGTTTCAAAAGTGGTTAGTGTTGTGGTTTTTTTTTTTTTATTCAAGGTACAGTCGGAAGAGGTGTGTTTTTAGTTTTCGGCGAAAGATGTGTAAACTTTCAGATGTCCGGATGTCGAGTGGAAGCTCATTCCACCGTTCAGGAGCTAGGACAGCAAACAGTCGTGATTTTGACGAGTGTTTAGCAGTGAAGGAGGAACGAGTCGTTTAGCTGAAGCAGAGCGGAGAGAACGTGCTGGTGTGTAGTGTTTGACCAGGTCCTGGATGTAAACTGGACCTGATCTGTTTACAGCATGGTATGCGAGTACTAGTGTTTTGAACCGGATGCGGGCAGCCACTGGGAGCCAGTGTAGGGAGCGGAGGAGCGGAGTAGTGCGAGTGAATTTAGGTTAAAAACCAGTCGAGCTGCTGCATTCTGGATGAGGGATGAAGGGAGAAGAGGAGGATAATGAGCTGGAGACTGAAGCATCTTCTGTGTTTTACTCACTGAGGGAATCTGGAGCTCCGAGGCCGCTGGCCTTCAGACAGTACTTCACCTTAAAACTGCAAAACACACACAGTCACAACCACACACACACACACAGACACACACACACAGACACACACACAGCTCGTTTCTATCAGGTCTGAAACACGCTCCTGTGGCGTGTGACATCATGTGACGTCAGGTGAGAACTCACCAGGACACGGGCGTGGTGGTTCCAGGAAGTGTGCAGGTCTTCTCCTCTGGGTTGATGATCTGAGGTGTGATGTCCAACGTGGCGTTCACACTGATCACAGGACGGGATCTGATGACCCAATGAAAACACACACACACACACACACAGTTCTTTTCATGGTGTTTAATTCAACAGGATGAAAACGTCAGCAGCTTAAATCAGTTAAATTCATCCACAGCTTCTATAAAGTCAGTGGGAGAAAAACCAACGACAGCAGCAGCTCTTTGAAATCAGAGGTGGGCTCGCTCATTAAACTGCTGCGAATACATGAGCAGCACAAACACAGCAGGGGTGAACACACGCACACACACAGACACACAAACACACACACAGTGAGTTCTGATTACCTGTATAAAACAGCTTTGTCTGCTCCAAACACTCCCACCATTAAATCTGGAAGAAAAAGACACAGATGTTAATTTCAATCCTGCTGTGCCTATTAGTGTGTGTGTGTGTGTGTGTGCGTGTGCGTGCGTGTGTGTTTGTAAATGTGTGCATGTGTGTGTGTGCACGTGTGTGTGTGTGTGTGTGTGTGTACATACCTGGGTATCCATTCCCGTCTATGTCAGTGTTTCCAGTCATGGAGTATCCAAAGCTAGCAGGCATGTAGCTGGACGCCCACTTCCCCTGCAGGACCTGAGAGAGGAGACACAACATGTCCTTCAGAGGTTCGGGTCTGGTTCTTGAAGACCTTCATGTACTGTCCAGACTTTGTCTCTGTCCAGATCAGGTGACATGATGAAGAACATCGACTGGTCACTGAGGTGATATGTCTGTCTTTCAGGTTTCATGTATTCATGAATATCTTCAGTTTCACAGTTCGGTGGATTGATGTCTCTCATGTGAGGTTCCTGGTTCAGATGTGGGACGTACCTGGGAAGGGGAGGAGTCAGGCCCTCGGAGGCGGCCATTGTGGATGTAGACCAAGCCGTTGTGGTCGGGGCCGCCGTACGGAGCCGAGATGGCCACGTCTGGAAAGAGAGGTGAGTGTCAGGAGACACCGGGCTCAGGGTCGTGTGTGTGTGTGTGTGTGTGTGAGTGTGTGTGTGTGGGGGGGCATCTTGTACCTTTGTATCCGTCCATGTTCAGGTCTCCCAGTGCTACGATGGCAGAGCCGTATCGGGCGTAGATCTGTGACCCGGTCAGCATCTGAGGAGGGTGGAAGGAAAATCCACCTCGTCCCATGTAGACAGACACCTGGAGGACACACACACACGCACAAACACACACAAACAAACAAACAAATACATACACACACAAACAAACAAATACACACACACAAACAAACAAATACACACACACACACAGTTTACGTCCCCAGCAGGTTAAAACCCCCAGAAAACATACAACACATAAAATGTGTTTTCCTTTGCGCTCAGTGTTTGGTCTCCACCCCCCCACTCACCTGTCCCACCTCCCTCAGTTTTCCGTCCGAGCCTCTGTCCATGAAGAGAGGAGCTCCGACCAGCAGGTCCACCCAGCTGAGCCACAGACATGAAGATCAGCGACTCTGTCACGTGTCACCATGAGCTAGTGTACTCTTACTGAAATACTCTAATTACATGAAGTACTTTTACTCAGTCAAAGTACTTACCCGTCGTTATTAACATCAGTCGCAGCGACTGAATGTCCAAAGTAAGCAGCCATCTACAAGACGGAGAAGAGGAGGAGCTCAGTCACTTCTATGTTTCACTGTCACTACATGACAGAGCATCAAAACTTCACATCATATTTATAAAGATGATTATGTGTGAGGAGACAGGATCCATCAGCTCACCTGCGTCCCTGTGAAGTTGACCATGGACTCCATGTTGACGCCGTTGAAGATGTTCACCTGAAACATAAACCTGTTTCAGTCCAGCTGTCCTCCTGTCAGCATCCGACCAATCACATTGCAGCTGGTTCACCACACTAGTGAAATATTACCACAGTTGGTGTTTCACATCTAAAGAAGCAGCATGAGGTCAGACTCGTTCACGACAACAGGAACGTGTGAAATGTGTTTTACTAGGAGAGCAGTCTGAAAGCAGCAGATGAGCCACACATCAGATTTGTGTCAGACGCCTTTCGTGTGTGAGCGTGTCTCTCTATCGTTACGAGGATCAGTTTTAGTCCAACACCATCATCGTGGGGACATTTTGACTTTGTGAGGACTTTCTGACTGTTTGAGGGTCAAGACTTTTAGGGTTAGGAATAGGTAGAGACAAGTGTGTGTGTGTGTGTGTGTGTGTTAAACACTTACATAACCCAGTGCCTTGTCTCCCCGAGGAACTCCGGTCACGTAGTCTACAGAAGTGAGGACAGACAGTCAGGGTTTGGTTTGATTATTACATTCAGTTCATTGATTAAAGTTGCAGCTCCACAGCATTGGATTGTGTTCACATGCAAGATTTAAAACACACAACAAATGCAGAGGTGGATTCACGGAGGAATTCTTCTTCAGAGCTGCGTTCATCTACTGACGTTAGTTTAATCCACACTGAGCAACGTTTCTGATGTGTGAGTGAGAACATGAGAGTTTCCTCCTTCTCTCCCTGAGCGTCTGTTCTCTGGGACTCTGCTGAGTGCCCCCCCCTTGGAGTTTATCTCCAAGATTCAGCAGGAAACTGTGAAACGTGAAGAATTCTGAACAGAGTTTGTTACAGCAGCAGCTCTTCAGGGTCAGGAAGCAGAGGATCATGGGTAATATCCAGTGGGACGACACGCAACACATTGATTCACTTAATTTTTTCTACACTTGAAAACCGCCTCATCACGTGGACACTGCAGGGGGCGCTGTTGCTCAGTAACAGTTACATAATGTTGCATTAAAACTGAAATAAGTCCCACTCATCTCCAGCCTCACCTTCATGTCCATCCTCATTGAAGTCTCCGACGGTCACAGAGTAACCTGGTGGGGACATCGCACCCAACACAGACGGTACAGGAAATATTAGAAGCTTCTTATGGATTTGAATGTTCAACGTAGATAAGGAATGAAAGATGTGAGTGCATGGTTACCAAGGTAACTGTCGTCGTACTGAGCCCCGGCCGACTTGGTGGTGAGGGTGTTTCCATACGGGGTGATGTACTGTTTGTCAAACCGGGCGAGAATCTCTGAGACGTCATCTGAGATCAGCTGACCTGAAAAGGGGAGGAGTAGAACGTTAGAGAAGAGAAAATAGGAAGAAAATGAAAAGGTGAGAACAGAGAAGAGCAGAAGAACAAAAGAAAAGAGGAAGAGAACACAAGAGAGGAGGAGAAGAGGAAAACATCACAAGAGAACAACATATAAATAGAGAAGATAAAGAAGAGACGAGAAGAGGAGAACTTAGAGAAATGATTTTGTACAAGTTTGTTTACAAGACAATGAACTTCAGAAAAACACACAACTTGTAATTAAAGGAGCCACAGAGTTAACAGCTGTCTAATCAGGAACAGAGCTGTGGGTGTGTGTGTGTCTGTGTTTGTGTGTGTGGTTGTGTGTGTGTGTGTGGTTGGTTGTGTAATTGTGAGTGTTGACCCAACAGAAAACAACAATTAGCTCACTACCCCCAGGCAAAGAGAGAGAGAGGCCGACTCACTAAACTGTGTCACACCCTCTAATGTCAGACGAGTAGACAAACAAGGGTTACAACACACTGCTGACACACAAGCCTCACCTGCTCATTCAACCATTAAGGTGGGCTGATGCAGACTGTGAGCTCAGTCTTCATTGAGCTCATGTATTTGTTTACCCACACACACCCACAGACACACACACACTGTGACACTGAGAAGTGGAGGGTAGAGCTCACCCTGCCAGTAGAAGCTGCCAGGTCCTCCCACCACCACTTTTTTGTTCTTCTGAAATCACAAAAAGACAGAAGGACATTTGTCAAGTGGACGTCTTCGTCTTCTACGTGTCCGGCTCCTCTTCTTCATCCTGAGATCTTTGAGTTCTTCCAGTTTCACGTCACGTGTTATAAACCTCGTCCACACGTCCACTCGCTCTCTGAGAAGCTTCCACACGTTCTCCTGCTGCTTCCTCACATGGACTCTGACATGTTACACACATGTTACCAGGAGGATCTCAGGAGCAGATCCAGAACATGTCCAGAGAGGCAGTATGTCAGTAAGTCACTCTCGGCCCCTCAGTTAAAAGTCAGCTGATGTGAGAACACTTTCTGCAAACTAACACACAAACACACAATCTAAAAGCTCCTTGGTGGAGGAGGTGTCGGAGCTGGTCTTGGATACCGACCTTCAGGAAGTCCACGCTGAAGCCGGCCTGGCAGAAGCCCTGCCCCTCTGGGGAGTTGGCACCTGGACACAGATTTGACACATTTGATCATAAATAACAAAGAGAATCAGATCGATGAGAAACTATTATTACAGATATTCAGTGATGACCTGTCAACATCTAACAAATACAACAAATCTCTCAAACGATTGATTTGACTCCACGTGGATCAGATGAGGGGACCTAAGTGGTTCTGGGTTCTAGACCAGCAGAGCGTTGGAGTCGCAGATTCTTGTTTTTGCTGACCTCCGGTGGTTTGACTGTTAGGTGTGGTTACAGGTTCCCGATCACAGCTTAGAGGTGAGACAGAGTTTCAACCACAGGGAGCAGTCAGACACTGCTGGAGATTAAACATGCACCACCTCCGACCTGTGATCACATGAACAGAGGACAGAGGACAGAGGACGAGCGGAGGGACGAACCCGATCTGCAGGGCGAGTACTCCACCACCTTCCCTCCTTGCTTCAGGTAACAGGTTCCCACCGGCTCCCGCTCAGAGACCCCGAAGGTGGACCACTGGTACAGAGGAGCACAGGCCTGGAGAACACACACACATCCGGTCAACAACACAACAGGACTCATGTGCACACAGGAGATCAAAGCACCAGTGAGAGAACAGGGTCTGAGATGAAAGCCTTATCAAATCTGAACATGAAAAAAACATTAAAGTCTCCTCCTCAAAAAGTTCTGTCCCTGTGGAAATGTCCTCCTTGTATCTGTGAGCCTTCAGAGAAGTGAAGTTTCTTACCAGGATGTACTCTCCGTCGGATCGGACCGAGGCTCCGAACCACTGCTTGGACTTGAACTCCATCGGAGCTCCATCTTTGTTGGTCCTGTCATCTGCAAAGAGCGAGAGCAATCAATATTTAGATAATTACATTTATCTTTATAGTTTGGTCTTTGCAAGTGTCACAGAAGTACAGGGACCGGACCGAAAACATCAGGAGGTTTTTTTCAATCTCAGCCAACGAACGAGCAACTGAAGAAGTTTAAGTAGAGATTTAAAGAATAAAACTGACGATAGAACAAAACTCAATGGAAGAAAATCTGAAGTTTATGAGAAACTTAATACATGAAAAGGCAGTAAACGACATTGAAAGATATAAAAGTGAATAGAATAAGAGTCACATGTGTGTGTTGATGAACACACACTGAGGAAGGGCTCGGGAGTTTCCCATCGGGGGGGAAATCCAGCTTCTCTCCTGAACCTGTGATGATGGTGTTGAGAAGCCACACATGAGGAGTCTAGAGCTTCTCAGCGTGGTTCTGGAAATAGATTCATGTTCTGAACAGAGGTCGTATTCATCAGTCATAATTTATCAACTATCTGAGCTCCACTCACCACAAGCTATGAAACCATATCATATCCTCCTGTAGAAGCCACAAGTCTGAATGATAGGTTTCTACTCGGTTGTGTACTTCACTACCCACAATTCTCTGGTGTAGGAGAGATGTCTCTGATTGGTGGAGCTCGCTGTTACCATGGAAATCTGTACCACAACCACAAAAGTCCTCGTAGATCACGTGATCATGACACGTCAAAGTTTCAACTCGATTACGACTGAGGATCGATTAATCTCTACTAACAACTTTTTTCATTATAGATTCAAATGCTGCTCGTTCATTTGATTGTTTAAACAACTTTAATCTGTGTTCCACTCACTTCCTGCTGCAAAATAAAAAGAATACTTCAAGTTTAAAAACAGCAGACGAGTCACCTTCTGTCTGAAAAACCACAGGAAAACAACACACTGAGTCACAGTCACACACACACACACACACACACACACACACACACACACACAGCAACATTCCAGTTTATTCTGTTTTTAGGTCCTGTAAAGCTTTAGCCAGCGATCACGCAGGTCAAATCAATAACAAAGGTCTCTATTGTGGTGGAAACACACACGCACGCACAAACACACACACAAATACACACACACACACACACACACACACACACACACACACACACACACACACACCAGTGTACAGCAGTGCCACCAGAGTCTGCAGAGTCTCAGTGCCTTGCTCAAAGACTTGTAAGGGCAGCCAGTTATGGAATCAAACTACAGGCTGAATGCTGACACACAACGGCAAACACAACACACACTGAACCACACCTGCACACACACACACTTAGACACAAATGTGCGCACAGACACACACACACACACTCATTTTCCTGCTGGTTTCTCACATGTTTCCCTCTGACATTTTCCAGATATTTACCAGGAGGCTGCAGGAGAAGTTGTAGAAACTGTCCAGAGACACGGACTCAGACATTTGTTCTCACATAGAGAACCTGCAGAACATGTGAGGAACATGTGAGGAACATGTGAGGAACATGTGAGGAACATGTGAGGAACATGTGAGGAACATGTGAGGAACACGGCCAGTGTCCTGAGGTGGAGACGGGATCCTCACTGACTGAGAATGTTTCTGAACTGATTCAAAGTGAGCTACAAACTACAGGACTTCTTCAGAGGAGAAACTAATGAGAGAACTTTCCTTCTCCTCCAGTCACAGACATGTCAGCTGCTCTGCTGCAGGAGAACGAGCCTCAGCTTCTCGTGTCTGGACACATTCAGGAATGTGTTCTGTGTTCTGTGTGTGTAAAGATTAACTGTTATTCCTTCTTTCCTCAGACTGATAGTAATCCTGCTGTTTATGGTTTAATGGTTTACGTCCCACAGGCGGCTGACGCAGATCTTTGTTTTCATGCTCCTGTTTACATCAATCTCATATGAAAACTAATAAATACAACATTCATTGTTTTTGCAGCAGAAAGTCGAGGACTCTGACTTCCACCTCATGTTGCAGCTCGTTATGAATTTATTAATTTTCATTACATGCTGTGAAAAACATGAGGATAAAACTGGAAGGAGCAGAGAAATCTACAAAACAAAACAAATGTACATACGTATTTCTAATAACTTATGGAGAGTAAGGAATGTGAGTTCAAGTGTCTATAGTTAGAATCTTGAGTATCTATATGTTTTATGTGTCTACTGATGAAAAACATGTCAGATTTGAGTATTTCTTAATTTATAACATAATTCCAGTGCTTTTAGCTGAAGTAAAAAATACCAACTTCAACACGGGAGGAACATTTCTGCTGCACCGTTAAGAGCGTTTATCGGTTTTTACGGTTTCACTTCTGGGGACAGGAAAAAACGTTCTTTCTTGGAGACTCTCACAAACATGACGTGAACATAAACTCAAGTCTAAACAGGGAGAACCTCGGAGTGTTTTCAGTTCAAAGTCCTTACAAGGACATTTAAAACAAGTCCACACTCATCAATGAGTCGCCTTCCTTACTGTTCATTTCCACACATGTGATTACACACAGATTAATGCAAACCAACACACACACACACACACACACATGCTAGGACACAACAGTTCTTCCATCTCCTGGACAGACATGAATATGAGGAATGAAACATGTGACGTCTGCTTCACTGCATTTTGTATTTCTGTATGTTTCCTGATATTTTCACAGTTTGCTTCTGTTTCCTGTTTGACAAGAAGCCGGAGTCTGAGTGACTGTTTCCAGTTAGAACCTGTGGTCACACAGCAGGACAAGCTGGATAACTGGGAACCAGCACAAAACAAAACCCTCTCCCACATGCTACAGGCAGATTAGGTCAGATGTGAGGAGTCAGCAAAAAACAAACAGCAGCTTCCTGGTGGCGTCGTGGTTAAGATGGACGCCAGACACCCACACCTGCTCTCAGACCAGCTCTGGACGTTTTCTTGTAACTGTAAAAGCTCTGCCATCAATATAAATATATGATATATAATAAAAAGTGTTTGCCACCCAGTGCAGCAGCATGAGCTGTGCTGGGTAACACTCACTGGTTCAGTAAACAAAGCCAGTCCCTGCTGTTATCAGTGTCTCGCTGGGCGTGGCCAGAGGTTTCATTTCAACACTTCTAATCTGATGAAACACTGAAGCCAAGTTTCTGAGGACAGACTTAACCCACAGCTTTCATAACTCATCCTTCAGTAGTTATGTATCTACAACTTCCAGAAACCGGTCTGTGGAACGTTTCTATCTCGAGAACCGTTCAACTTATCGGCTTCACAGTCAAGTGTCGGATTAGGTCAGATTGAGACACGTGATACGTTCAATATTAATAAACTTTGATTAAGCAGGCGACCAGCGCTCTGTAGCACATTGCAGGTCCCATCAGGGCCAAGCCCAGTTCCCAGTAGAGTCTGGTACTGGTCCAGTTCCCAGTAGAGTCTGGTACTGGTTCAGTTCCCATTGGAGTCTGGTACTGGTTCAGTTCCCATTGGAGTCTGGTACTGGTTCAGTTCCCATTGGAGTCTGGTACTGGTTCAGTTCCCATTGGAGTCTGGTACTGGTTCAGTTCCCAGTGGAGTCTGGTACGGGTTCAGTTCCCAGTAGAGTCTGGTACTGGTCCAGTTCCCAGTAGAGTCTGGTACTGGTTCAGTTACCATTGGAGTCTGGTACTGGTTCAGTTCCCAGTGGAGTCTGGTACTGGTCCAGTTCCCAGTGGAGTCTGGTACTGATCCAGTTCCCAGTGGAGTCTGGTACTGGTTCAGTTCCCAGTAGAGTCTGGTACTGGTTCAGTTACCATTGGAGTCTGGTACTGGTTCAGTTCCCAGTGGAGTCTGGTACTGGTTCAGTTCCCAGTGGAGTCTGGTACTGACCCAGTCTACAAGATCATGTGAACAGCTACGTAAAGACAAGGATTTAGTTTGCTGCTGTTTTTCAATAATAAACGTTAATGAAGTTTAGTAAAAAGACAATGATTCCAAATGTTCAGATCTATCAGATGATTTCTAATCTCATGTCTCAATCTGCTTCAGAGAGTTCTCAGTGAGAAGCTCTAGGTTTGGTGTCTTTGTCTCCTCAGGTCTGATGAGTCTCAGGTCTGATGAGTCTCAGGTTTGATGAGTCTCAGGTCTCAGGTCTGATGAGTCTCAGGTCTGATGGTCTCAGGTCTGATGAGTCTCAGGTCTGATGAGTCTCAGGTCTGATGAGTCTCAGGTCTGATGGTCTCAGGTCTGATGAGTCTCAGGTCTGATGAGTCTCAGGTCTGATGAGTCTCAGGTCTGATGAGTCTCAGGTCTGATGAGTCTCAGGTCTGATGGTCTCAGGTCTGATGAGTCTCAGGTCTGATGAGTCTCAGGTCTGATGGTCTCAGGTCTGATGAGTCTCAGGTCTGATGAGTCTCAGGTCTGATGAGTCTCAGGTCTGATGAGTCTCAGGTCTGATGAGTCTCAGGTCTGATGGTCTCAGGTCTGATGAGTCTCAGGTCTGATGAGTCTCAGGTCTGATGAGTCTCAGGTCTCAGGTCTGATGGTCTCAGGTCTGATGAGTCTCAGGTCTGATGAGTCTCAGGTCTGATGAGTCTCAGGTCTGATGAGTCTCAGGTCTGATGGTCTCAGGTCTGATGAGTCTCAGGTCTGATGAGTCTCAGGTCTGATGAGTCTCAGGTCTGATGAGTCTCAGGTCTGATGAGTCTCAGGTCTGATGGTCTCAGGTCTGATGAGTCTCAGGTCTGATGAGTCTCAGGTCTGATGGTCTCAGGTCTGATAAGTCTCAGGTCTGATGGTCTCAGGTCTGACGAGTCTCAGGTCTCAGGTCTGATGGTCTCAGGTCTGATGAGTCTCAGGTCTCAGGTCTGATGAGTCTCAGGTCTCAGGTCTGATGAGTCTCAGGTCTGACGAGTCTCAGGTCTGATGAGTCTCAGGTCTGATGGTCTCAGGTCTCAGGTCTGATGAGTCTCAGGTCTGACGAGTCTCAGGTCTGATGAGTCTCAGGTCTCAGGTCTCAGGTCTGATAAGTCTCAGGTCTGATGGTCTCAGGTCTGATGAGTCTCAGGTCTGATGAGTCTCAGGTCTGATGGTCTCAGGTCTGATGGTCTCAGGTCTGATGGTCTCAGGTCTGATGAGTCTCAGGTCTGATGAGTCTCAGGTCTGATGAGTCTCAGGTCTCAGGTCTGATGAGTCTCAGGTCTGATGGTCTCAGGTCTGGTGAGTCTCAGGTCTGATGGTCTCAGGTCTGATGAGTCTCAGGTCTGATGGTCTCAGGTCTGATGAGTCTCAGGTCTCAGGTCTGATGGTCTCAGGTCTGATGGTCTCAGGTCTGATGAGTCTCAGGTCTGATGAGTCTCAGGTCTCAGGTCTGATGAGTCTCAGGTCTCAGGTCTGATGGTCTCAGGTCTGATGAGTCTCAGGTCTGATGAGTCTCAGGTCTGATGGTCTCAGGTCTGATAAGTCTCAGGTCTGATGGTCTCAGGTCTGACGAGTCTCAGGTCTCAGGTCTGATGGTCTCAGGTCTGATGAGTCTCAGGTCTCAGGTCTGATGAGTCTCAGGTCTCAGGTCTGATGAGTCTCAGGTCTGACGAGTCTCAGGTCTGATGAGTCTCAGGTCTGATGGTCTCAGGTCTCAGGTCTGATGAGTCTCAGGTCTGACGAGTCTCAGGTCTGATGAGTCTCAGGTCTCAGGTCTCAGGTCTGATAAGTCTCAGGTCTGATGGTCTCAGGTCTGATGAGTCTCAGGTCTGATGAGTCTCAGGTCTGATGAGTCTCAGGTCTGATGGTCTCAGGTCTGATGGTCTCAGGTCTGATGGTCTCAGGTCTGATGAGTCTCAGGTCTGATGAGTCTCAGGTCTGATGAGTCTCAGGTCTCAGGTCTGATGAGTCTCAGGTCTGATGGTCTCAGGTCTGGTGAGTCTCAGGTCTGATGGTCTCAGGTCTGATGAGTCTCAGGTCTGATGGTCTCAGGTCTGATGAGTCTCAGGTCTCAGGTCTGATGGTCTCAGGTCTGATGGTCTCAGGTCTGATGAGTCTCAGGTCTGATGAGTCTCAGGTCTCAGGTCTGATGAGTCTCAGGTCTCAGGTCTGATGGTCTCAGGTCTGATGAGTCTCAGGTCTGATGAGTCTCAGGTCTGATGGTCTCAGGTCTGATGGTCTCAGGTCTGACGAGTCTCAGGTCTGATGAGTCTCAGGTCTGAAGAGTCTCAGGTCTGATGGTCTCAGGTCTGATGAGTCTCAGGTCTGATGAGTCTCAGGTCTGATGAGTCTCAGGTCTGATGGTCTCAGGTCTGATGAGTTCTGAGAGATTCACGTTTCCTACCTGAGCTGTCGAAGAGCAGCTCGTCGCAGGCGGCGGCCCCCCCCCAGGGGCAGCTGTAGACCGCCCCTCGCTCCACCACGCTGCTGGAGGCCGTGGTGTTGGCCCGAGGCGCTCCAATCAGAACGTCCGACCTGAGGGGACAGGAAGTCATGTGATTAACCTTCAGAGGACAAGATGACACAGAAAAGACACCTTCTACGACCAGATGATCATCGGTGGAGAAAGAGATGAGTCATCGGACATGAACGTGTTTTCACTTCCTGCTCCAACCATCATGAGGGAAAAACCATCTAAGCTTCATTCATATCTTCATTCATATCTTCATTCATATCTTCATTCATATCTTCATTCATATCTTCATTCATATCTTCATTCATATCTTCTCAAAACGACAAAGGAATAAAAGATTCATATCTTTAAACCCGTCACATACAACATCGTCTGTAAACTTCATCCATGTGGACAGATCTGGGGTCAGACTCCTTCACGGGTCATCATCATCATCATCATCATCATCATCATCATCATCATCAGGGACACAATAACTTGATAAGGACGACTCATAATAAATAACGAGTTATGACTACATTGTCCCAACCCAGAGACCAATCAGCTGAGACTGAGTATAAAGACAGAATGTCTCCTGTCTTCCTGTCTCTGGACTCAGCAGGAAACAGGAAGAGGACAGACAGAGACAGATCAGTCCTAAACAAGCTAGTGTTGCTCATCATCAGCTTCCTCTTCACCCTCCTCATCATCATCACCCTCCTCTTCCTCTCACCCCCCTCTTCCTCATCACCCTCCTTTTAATCATCACATTCCTCTTCATCACCTTCCTCTTCCTCATCACCCTCCTCTTCCTCATCACCCTCCTCATCATCATCACCCTCCTCTTCCTCTCACCCCCCTCTTCCTCATCACCCCACTTCTCATCATCACCTTCCTCTTCATCACCTTCCTCTTCCTCATCACCCTCCTCTTCCTCATCACCCTCCTTCTCATCACCCCACTTCTCATCATCACCTTCCTCTTCATCACCCTCCTCTTCCTCATCACCCTCCTCCTCTTCATCACCTTCATCTTCCTCATCACCCTCCTCCTCTTCCTCTTCCTCACCCTCTTCCTCCTCCTCATCACCCTCACCCTCTTCTTCCTCACCCCTTCCACCCCCTCTTCCTCCTCCTCACCCCTTCCACCCCCTCTTCCTCCTCCTCACCCCTTCCACCCCCTCTTTCTCCTCCTACTCCTCCTCACCCTCCACCTCCTTCTTCTCACCCTCCTTCTCCTCCTTCTCCTCACCCTCCTCTTCCTCTTCTTCCTCCTTACCCCCTCTACCTCTTCCTCTTCCTCCTCCTCTTCCTCCTTCTCCTCTTCCTCCTCACCCTCCTCCTCCTCTTCCTCCTCCTCAGTTTCACCTCCCTCCTCCTCCTCTTCTTCTTCCTCCTCTTCCTCCTCCTCTCCCTCACCCCCCTCCTCCTCCTCCTCTTCCTCAGTTTCACCTCCCTCCTCCTCCTCTTCTTCTTCCTCCTTCTCCTCTTCCTCCTCACCCTCCTCCTCCTCTTCCTCCTCCTCAGTTTCACCTCCCTCCTCCTCCTCTTCTTCTTCCTCCTCTTCCTCCTCCTCTCCCTCACCCCCCTCCTCCTCCTCCTCTTCCTCAGTTTCACCTCCCTCCTCCTCCTCTTCTTCTTCCTCCTCCTCTCCCTCACCCCCCTCCTCCTGCTCCTCTTCTTCTTCCTCCTCCTCCTCCTCCTCTTCTTCCGCCTCTTCCTCCTCCTCTCCCTCACCCCTTCTACCTCCTCCTCACCCCTTCCTCTTCTTCTTCCTCCTCCTCCTCCTCCTCCACCTCCACCTCCTCTTCCTCTTCCTCTTCCTCCTCCTCCTGCTCCTCCACCTCCACCTCCTCTTCCTCTTCCTCTTCCTCTTCCTCCTCCACCTCCTCTCCCTCACCCCCCTCCTCCTCCTCCACCTCTTCCTCCTCCGCCTCCTCCTCACCTCCCGCTGCTGGTGGGCTTGAAGAAGTCCACAGAGAAGCCGAAGTAGCTCCTCTCCGGGCCGGAGAACACGGAGGGTCTGTCCACGTCCAGGTTGAACGAGGCGGATCCGGGGACTCGAACCCAGACGAGGACGAGCAGAGCTGCGAGTCCGCCCGCCATGACCACAGGTCCGCTACCGGGCAGCTGAGTAGTTAGCTGGTTGTCTAGTTAGCTGGTTGTCTAGTTAGTTGTCTAGTTAGTTAGCTGTTTAGTTAGCTGTTTAGTTAGCTGTTTAGTTAGCTGTTTAGTTAGCTAGCTAGCGTCCCCACTTCGAACTAGTTTAAAATGTCGTCCTGCTAGAAACTCTCCTCCAGAGTCAGAACACAACACGTCGTCATGGGACGCGTTCGATTCCCGAGTCACCGCAGAGGAGCTCGGTCCGGCTGCTGAAGGGAGGAGGAGACAAGAGGAGACAGGAGGCGAGGACACAGGACACACCGAGACACACAGACACACATACCAACTCACATCCGGCTCATGCCTTTCAGAATAAAAGTCTGCTATGACGGAAGCGTAGTTTCAATATGATCACTGACTATATAAAGATGATCACTGACTGTATATAAAGATGATCAGTGACTGTATATAAAGATGATCACTGACTGTATATAAAGACAATCACTGACTGTATATAAAGATGATCAGTGACTGTATATAAAGACAATCGGTGACTGTATATAAAGACGATCACTGACTGTATATAAAGATAATCACTGACTGTATATAAAGATAATCACTGACTATATAAAGATGATCAGTGACTGTATATAAAGATGATCACTGACTGTATATAAAGATAATCACTGACTATATAAAGATGATCAGTGACTGTATATAAAGATGATCACTGACTGTATATAAAGATAATCACTGACTGTATATAAAGATGATCAGTGACTGTATATAAAGATGATCAGTGACTGTATATAAAGATGATCAGTGACTGTATATAAAGACAATCAGTGACTGTATATAAAGATGATCAGTGACTGTATATAAAGATGATCACTGACTGTATATAAAGATGATCACTGACTGTATATAAAGATGATCAGTGACTGTATATAAAGATGATCAGTGACTGTATATAAAGATGATCAGTGACTGTATATAAAGATGATCAGTGACTTTATATAAAGATGATCAGTGACTGTATATAAAGATGATCACTGACTGTATATAAAGATGATCAGTGACTGTATATAAAGATGATCAGTGACTGTATATAAAGACAATCGGTGACTGTATATAAAGACGATCACTGACTGTATATAAAGATAATCACTGACTGTATATAAATATAATCACTGACTATATAAAGATGATCAGTGACTGTTTATAAAGATGATCAGTGACTGTATATAAAGACGATCAGTGACTGTACATAAAGATGATCACTGACTGTTTATAAAGAGAAGCAGTGACTGCATATAAAGATGATCACTGACTGTTTATAAAGATGATCAGTGACTGTATATAAAGATGATCAGTGACTGTATATAAAGATGATCAGTGACTTTATATAAAGAGGATCAGTGACTGTATATAAAGATGATCACTGACTGTTTATAAATAGAAGCAGTGACTGCATATAAAGATGATCACTGACTGTTTATAAATATGATCAGTGACTGTATATAAAGATGATCACTGACTGTATATAAAGATGATCAGTGACTGTATATAAAGATGATCAGTGACTGTACATAAAGATGATCACTGACTGTTTATAAAGAGAAGCAGTGACTGCATATAAAGATGAAATTGAATAATTATATTTTCATGCTTTTATCTTGAAGGTACAGTGAACGTCCTGTGTTTCCTGGTCTTTCAATGTTTGACTTGACGACTCTTGTTGACACGGGAAGTTCATTCCGTCCTGCGTGTTTATGTGTATGTGTGTATGTTCGTGCGCGTGTGTGTGTTATAATTTAATTGTTATGTCCTCTTATTCTTTTATTTTGAAATTTATATGAGAAGCTTCTGTATAAATAAACGTTCCTTGTTTTCTAGTCTCAGCCGTCAATCATAAGGTCTCAGCCAGTTTATAAATCATAAATCCCTGAAGCAGTTTCCAGAGGGTCTTTGGCTTCACACATGAGACCCCAGGTCAGTTCCTTCACATCTCAGTTAAATCCTAACAGATCTCAACGTTGTGGTTCTGGAGGTAAAACACATTTTCCAAGGTATTCAGTAACAACCGTAATATTTTAACCAGCCGAGGCAGACGGGCTACACCACCGTGAAACAATGTTTTATTCTCCTGTATAAACCACACGTCTGTACAACAGCTACTTATGTATTTATGTATTTTATGAAAAGCAGGTTTTATTCACGATGTCTAGACGAGGATCAACACTATTGAAATGTTTTCACAACCTTGAAAATCAAGTCATCTATGAATGGATGAGGAAAATAAACGAGGTTCAATTCAAAGGAGAAGCAGGAAATGATTGGATCATCCATCCCCAGTAGATGATGGGATGTGTAGTTCCTTCCGTCTTAAAGATAAATCTAACGTACCTAAGAAACGTATTGTTGAGCTGGAGACTCTGAACACTCTGAGACCTTCATCCTCACGTGCACTGAGAGCAGGCTGAGGGCTTTTCATCTTATTTGGCCATGAGCTGAATCACTGCTACAATGAAGTGTGCACCAAAGAATGTGTGGGTTCACCGGAGGGGGGTTGTGTGAGTGTGTGTGTGTGTGCGTGTGTACTTCTATCTTAGTGAGGACCGTTTGAGGTAGAGACGTTACGCAGTGGGGACATTATGGGAAAGTAAGGTGAAAAAACACAATTCAACCAACTGATTGACAACAATCCAGCTGCAGAGACAGAAGCACACAACTCAGTAACAGATTGAAGTGTAAGACTGAGCTGATCCTGGAACAGCCACACACAACCGAACAGCACAGAGGAATCTTCCTCTCTGATCCTCACTGACTCCGGTTCAACTCCATGGAGAAACATGGAGGGAGACACAAGCTCATCCAGGATATTTAACCAGATTTCCTCTACTGCTGAAAGTGATTCCACAATAACACACTTTCCTTTCTTTAACACAAATACAGTTAATTTATAGAACTTTTCCTCCACCTGCTCCGTGGGTTTGAGTCCCACCTCTTTGTTACGTGAAACCAGTGTCACTGGTTAAACACCTTCAAATATGGATTCCTAACGATGATACAATCCTTGTAGTTTATAAGATTGTCACATATTTTGTGTATAATCTTAACTTTTTCAGTTAGTATGTAACACTTGTGTACAAGTGTTCAGCTGTGTTAAATTCAAGTGCTTTGAACGTGGTTTTCACATTGTCCTGAATCTGTGAAGCTGTGTTACTGTTGCCATCACTGATAATAATCCATCAGGTCATTGACCTTCAGTTCTGCTTCAAAGTGTTAACTCGAATCAAAGACTCTGATCTCTCTGATGTCCTCTGTTCCACGATGTCCATCTGTTGGACTTGTGTCCGTCCTAGGAGACGGGTCCTCACATGTGTCTCCTGGGAGACGGGTCCTCACATGTGTCTCTGAGGTTTCTACCCTCTTCACCTGTTACAGATTTGAGTAGTTTGACTCTTTTTGAAGAACAGAGGACGTCTCACCTTGTTAAAGACGATGAGACAAACTGGGATCTGTGAATATGAGACTATACAAATAAGATTTGATTGATTTATGTTTCGACCTGCTGACCACCTCGAGCACATCTACTGTTAGAATTACTTCACTGAACTTTATACACAATCATTAGGTGTGAAACGACTTCTACAGTGTCCGTAATAAACATCATGTTGGATTATTTCCCTCTGGACGACACAGTGTGTGTGTACAACCCATGAGGCTGTGACCACTGGCAGATAATTAGGTGTTTACAGAGCGGCTGTAATCAGCTCCCCCGACTCTCACAGACGACTTCTGAGCACGTCTTACTACACATCACAGTGTGTGTACTTCATGGACACACACACATCATGGGTCACTTGAAGGGATGTTACACTGACCAACCTACTGATAAATCAGTAAAGTAGAGTAAATTCAGCTTTGTTCACTACTCTTTGGTCTGGAATGTGTCCCTAGTGGCAGCCTATGACACAATCACACACACACACACACACACACACACACACACACACACACACACACACTCTTTGCCACCATGTCAGGTTCATACCTCTTATGAAATAGATAACACGTTGTCCAGAGCTCTTTAATTGACACATTGCTTCATAATAAAAGGTCACCAGCAAAAGAAGGAATAAAGATCTTTGAAATGCAGTCGTATTCTACTTTATTTAAAGATGTTAGTATTTGAAACACAAACTTTCAACACCGTACAGTTTATAACTTCTGAAATATTGATCCTAATTTTGTGACCTTTAGGGACTGAATCAATACAAATACAGTGACACTAATATGATTCTCTGTAAAGATGCTGTTCGATAGTGTTAAAGGAATCTGGAACATACTCATCATCACTGCAGGAAAAAGACCTGACATCAGATCACAGTGAGGATATTTTAATGTGATTCGACCTGGAACAACAAATGTTTGAGGTGTTTGGAGATTTCTTTCATTTTCAGTCCGTATATAAATGGATTAAGAAGAGGATGATACACCATTATTTGTAATGTCAATATCAAACGGGCAAGTTTTGGTATATCTGATTCCAGTCGAACTACAATAACGTCATACGCAACAAAACAGGAAAGGTTGATGAGAACCAGCAGGTGAGGTAAACAGGTCTGTAGAGCTTTTGTCCTCGTTGTTTTAAACCTTCTGTAAGTGACGATGAGTATCCTGATGTAAGTAAAAAGTATGAAAAGCATCGGGAGAAAAACATTACTGAGCAACAGAAACACGCCATAAATGGACAGAGCCACGGAGGGCACACATTGAAGTGTGAAAATTGACGTATTGCAGTAGAGGCCTTTCAGACTATAGTGACAGATCTTTACATTCATATACAATACTACTGATACTCCAAGTTCACAAACAGGAACAAACCAAGCTGTGAAGAGAAAGACTTTTACAGTTTTCTTCCTCATGATTGTTGGATATTGCAGAGGTTTACATATGGACACATATCTGTCATAAGCCATAGCCGACAACAATATAAACTCTGAACCGGTCAGAGTGTAATACACAGCAGATTGAAAGAGACATGGTGGGAAAGTCGTGATCTGTTCTTCTGATAAGAAGTCGATCAAAAGCTTGGGGTAGATTGTTGTGCTGTAAAGTATAGAGTTGATTAACAAAGCTGCAATGAAGATGTACATCGGCTCATGGAGGTTTTCATGAATCACAATAAGATAAACAATGGTGGAATTCCAACAGATTATTAGAATATATAATGTAAACATGACCACAAAATACACATATCTGTATTTCTGCACTTCCACATGTCCATCGAAAGTTATATACGTTACATTGACTTCATGATCCATCAGGCTTCTGAAAAACAGAGTGAATCAGTAACAGGTGCAGATCAAACAACAGCCGTTCATAAAGAACACGTAGCAAGTCTCCCTGAGAGGATTCAGGAGCCTGTGGCCTGGAGGAGATTCACTCACTGACTCCAGAGGCACAGACAGTGGAGGGCTGCACTCTGGCTTTTTATCAGACTGCTTCACCCTCCATGAATCTCATTAAACTCTCCAACAACATGTCAACAACTTCAGAAAACTCTAGAGTCCTGGACCCAGAGGTTTTGTTCCTGTTGACCTCCTCTTGTTAGTTCCTGCACTTTGTTTTCTATTGTTTCAAATCAAATCAAATCAAAGTTTATTGTCACATGCAACAAATAGCTTAGTGTCGTCAGAGCAGTGAAATTCTACACAGACGGGCAATATAAGATAAAAGAAAATAACATATAACATAGTAACATATAACATATAACCTAGTAACATATAACATAGTACAACAATTTAAATTTAAATGAAGTAGGATAGCAGCAGTTTACAGGGTGAAGGAGTGAGGAATATTAAATTAAATAATGCTATATTTGTAGTAAGTAAGTAGTAAGTGTAGTTTTATGAGCGGGGGAGCAGAATGTACATGGTGATGGCGAATGTTCAGTGGGTCAGTGTTGCTGGTTCAGAAGCCTTACAGCCTGGGGGAAGAAGCTGTTTGTGAGTCTGGTGGTCCGTGCTCGGATGCTCCGGTAAAGTCTGCCAGACGGCAGCAGTGTTAGAATTCCACAGCCTGGGTGGCTGTGGTCCTTTATGATGTTCCGTGCTTTTCTCAGGCATCTTGTGCTGTAGATGCCTTGCACGGAAGGGAGACGGCAGCCGATGATCCGCTCCGCTGTCTTCACCACCGTCTGCAGGGCCTTGTGATCAGCAGCAGAGCAGCTACCATACCAGGCAGTAGAGGATGCTCTCAATGGTTCATCTGTAAAAGATTGTTAAAGTTTTTGCAGACATGCCAAACTTCTTTGGGGTCTGCTCGTCAGGAAGTCCAAGATCCACTCACACAGGGGGGTTTTAAGACCCAGGCTCCTGAGTTTAGGGACGAGCTTGGCAGGCACAATCGTGTTGAACGCTGAGCTGTAATCCACGAACAGCATCCTCACATATGTGTTACCCTTCTCCAGGTGGGAGAGGGTGGGGTGTGTTGTGAGGGCGATAGCATCATCCGTGGACCTGTTTGTACGGTATGCAAACTGCAGGGGGTCAAGGGTGTTCGGAAGGGTCGAGCAAATGTGGGTTTTGACCAGCTGCTCGAAGCACTTCATGATGGTGGAGGTCAGTGCTACAGGGCGGTAGTCATTGAAACAGGTGATGGATGGTTTCTTAGGTATGGGGATGATGGTGGCCTGCTTGAAGCAGGTGGGGACTGTTGACAGATGTAGGGAGAGGTTGAATATGGAGGTGAAGACCTCCGCTAGCTGGTCTGCGCGCCTCCTCAGGACGCAGCCTGGAACTCCATCGGGCCCAGATGACTTTCGAGGCTTCACTCTTTGAAGCTCTCGCCTCACGTCAGCCACGGTCAGGGACAGAGTGCAGTCGTCTCGGTCCTC
This sequence comes from Limanda limanda, assembly GCF_963576545.1. Lineage (NCBI taxonomy): Eukaryota > Metazoa > Chordata > Actinopteri > Pleuronectiformes > Pleuronectidae > Limanda > Limanda limanda. The sequence goes on from NC_083651.1 coordinate 906,470, forward strand.
GACCAGTCTCGCACGGATGGAAGGGTGTTGGTTGCCTCAAACCGTACGTAGAAGGTGTTGAGGTCATCAGGTAGAGAGGAGGCGGGCTGATCATCACTGCTATTTCTCCCTTTATAGCCTGTGATGTGTCGCTCAGGAAGAACAAAAAGGGTGTAAGTGCACTGGAGCGTCCACGTGACTGCCTCTAGTCCAGTCGTGCGATCGACCCACACTGCCTTCGCGATCGACGTATTGGGAACCCCTGGTCTACAGGATGGAAGGCTGCCTCCGAGCTGCAGGAGGGCCGTCATCACCCTGCTGCCGAAGAAGGGAGACCTACAAGAGTTGAAGAACTGGAGGCCGGTCTCTCTGTTGTGCACAGATCACAGAATCCTGTCCAAAGCTCTGACCCTCAGAGTGAGGGAGGTGATGGCGTCCGTCATCCACCCTGACCAGACTTACTGTGTGCCCGGCTCATAAGTGACAATGTCGCTTTGATTCAAGATGTTTTGGACCTCTCCAGTTCATTGGCAATATAGACTGGTCTTATTTCTATAGACCAGGAACAGGCTTTTGACCGGGTTGAACACCAGTACTTATGGCAGACTCTTGCAGCTTTTGGGTTCAACTCAGGCTTTATAGCCATGATCCGGGTTTTAAATACAGACATTGCGAGTGTTGTGAAAATAAATGGTGGGCTGAGTGCTCCTGTTAACCTCCAGAGGGGGGTGAGGCAGGGCTGCTCTCTCTCCGGCCAACAAGCCTCTGCTCCATAACCCAAGGAAGGTTTTAAAAGGTGAGATTCCTGCAAAGAACAGAAAAGCTTATTAGCTGATTCAAACACTGGACAATATCGTCTCTAAAGCGCTGCCGTCAGATACCACTCGGTCCTTAACGTCCTCTTCAGGAACATTTAAAGTGACTCTTGGACTTCGTGTGGACTTCATCTGTTGTTTCCTGTTTGACTTTAAGTTATTTTGTGCCTGATGATGTTTGACTCCGTCTTGTCTCCTGCTCGGAGCTGATTCACCACATGTCTCACTGTCCCTGCCTCAGCTTCACCAGCTCTATTGGCCATGTGTGTTACACACTCAGAGCCTTCGTCAGTTTGTCTGCTCCTCTCACACCAAACCTGTGACACCGAACATCGTCATCAGGCCGATATGACGGAGCTTAGGCAGTTAGCGACTGTTTGCCAGATCCAGGCCACAAGTAAACCATAGCAACACCACATGTAAACCAAAGGGGCCAAAGGGGAACTCAGTTCGTTTTGTGCCATATTCACCATTTACCACTTGGGCCACTTTAGGTTCATAGATCACGCTGTTGGGGGAGGCCCAGTGATCTGACTTATAGACAAAGGGTCGTAAACGAGGCCTACACGCGATGCTGAGACCAGCTCTAGAGTTTTCCTGGTGGTCGAAGCCCCCCAGCAGGCCCTGGGGGGAGATGTGGCTTGGGGGCCTGCAGAGACCATACTGAAACCTGAGACATCCACTGAGGTCAAATCTGACAGTCAATTGGCTGAGGGCCACACTGACCCTTGAACCCCTCCTCCTGGGGGTAGGCACCTGGGACATGAGATAAAAGGGCTGAGCCCCCTCAAATCTTTGCCATTACCCTGCTTTAAGACTTCGAACAAGACCTCCGGGTCTTTCCAGATGTTCCAGCTGCTAAAGGGGGCGATTCACAGACGTTTCTTTGAATTCATTTTATTTTATTTCTTTTTATCTTCAGTCGACGTTTTATTTTGATAGGACTTTTTGCTATTTTAACTTGAAAGATCAAAACAGGAAGTTCACTTGCAGGCCGAGTTGAGTTCCACACAGACTGTTCGTTTTCCACACGATCTACAACGGCTACAAGCAGCCGCACATCCCCACAGAAGAAGACGAAGTTTCATTCTGTTCAAGGCAGCACAATCCGCTCCCTTTCCGATCCAGCGGCCGAGCTCCGTGTCCCACGAGAACCACCGAAGCACCGCTTGAGAGACCAAGTGATCCACTGGACTCCCGGCACATTCGCGCCGACGCGCATGCACACCGCGAGGGTTTTACAGTAAGAGGCTTATATTGTCTGGGCAGAGACTAGTTTTAATACTTAGCGTGTTGTTTTATATTTGAGTGTATTTGTTTTGTGTGAGACCTCCGAGTCCATTTTCAGCCGTAACGCTCCGCTACTTTCGGTTCATTTCCGGGTTCTTTGTGTTACAGTGCTTTGTGCCGCAAGAAGCGCCTCCAGCTGCACCGTTAATGTCCGTTTAAGTCTGCAGAGATTTTACCGATTGAAACATCAGCCCACAACGTCCCCTTGGGGGCTAAGTGGTAAAATCACTGAAAACGTATCTCCGGCGTGTTTAATAGGAGCTTCTTTGTTCTTTCCTTGCATGTTCTCTCTCTCTCTCTCTCTTCTCCTGAACCTACCTATACACACGTCCGATCTGTATTCATACATTTCATGTTGCAGAGATATATCTTTACTTAGAGAGCCTGAACGCATCTGGAAGCCATTCGGCCCCAAGGCCAAAGCAGAGATAAAGAAATCTCTTTGTCTGAAAATTCCTTTGTGTTAATTCACGTCACATCCGCCATTTTGGTTGTAGTCCTGGTGGGTCAGACCACCATTTTGAGAGTTTTTCAGCCCTCTTAATCATTATCGGCCGCCATCTTGGATGTGACCAGACTACGTCACCACGTGACTGCGTCATACGTCATTGCCACTCCCCTCTCTCTCTCTTTCACACACACACACACACAGACACAGACAGACACACACAGACACACATGCATAGACCATAGGTTTCACATGTGTGTTCTGAATTGTGATAAGTGCTGCTGCTGTTGTTATCTTTGAAATATTGGAGTTTGTTAAAATGATGAATCATTAAACAACATTAACTTTATTTCCCCTTTTTAATAAATCCTTTTGTAATTAAAGTATCAGTATTCTGTGATTATTTGTGCATATGTATGTGAATGCAGCTGGATTATGATAGCCTGTGCTCGAACTTAAAACCCTTCATTGTTTATTAAATAATCATTAATATTAACTATTGAGATTATTAATTTAACTTTTATCAGATGAGACAGATGATATTTATAGATTGACTTGTTGGTCCCTGGAACCAGGGTGGTGCCACGCTACGATAAGTAATAATTACAGATTGTATCATTTTGAATTGATAATTTTATTGTTTTAATTAATTATTTAACTATTCTTAATAGATAACCTTATCGTTTCTAATTAATTATTTTACTATTCTTAAGTGATAGCCTTATCATTTTTAATTATTTTTATTTTAATAATCATATTTCATGATTATTTATAATTAGCCAACGTCAAGTCTACAACTATTGCACAACAACACTTTGTCCAGAGCACTGTAAATGACAAATTGCTTCTTAATAAAAGGTCACCAGTAAAAGAAGGAATAAAGATCTTTGAAATGCAGTCGTATTATACTTTATTTAAAGATGTTAGTATTTGAAACACTGACTTTCAACACTGTACAGTTTACAACTTCTGAAATATTGATCCTCATTTTGTGACCTTTAGGATCTGAGTCAATACAAGTGATTCGACCTGGAACAACAAATGTTTGAGGTGTTTGGAGATTTCTTTCATTTTCAGTCCGTATATAAATGGATTAAGAAGAGGATGATACACCATTATTTGTAATGTCAATATCAAACGGGCAAGTTTTGGTATATCTGATTCCAGTCGAACTACAATGACGTCATACGCAATAAAACCAGAAAAGTTGATGACAACCAGCAGGTGAGGTAAACAGGTCTGTAGAGCTTTTGTCCTCGTTGTTTTAAACCTTCTGTAAGTGACGATGAGTATCCTGATGTAAGTAAAAAATATGAAGAGCATCGGGAGAAGAACATTATTCAGCAACAGAAACACGCCATAAATGGACAGAGTCACTGAAGGCACACATTGAAGGGTGAAAATGGACGTGTTGCAGTAGAGGCCTTTCAGACTGATGTGACAGATCTTTACAGTCATATACAATACAACTGATACTCCAAGTTCACAAACAGGAACAAACCAAGCTGTGAAGAGAAAGACTTTTACAGTTGTCTTCCTCATGATTGTTGGATATTGAAGAGGTTTACATATGGACACATATCTGTCATAAGCCATGGCCGACAACAATAGAAATTCTGATGCGGTCAGAGTGTAATACACAGTAGATTGAAAGAGACAACGTGGGAAAGTTGTGATCTGTTCTTCAGATAAGAAGTCGATCAAAAGCTTGGGGTAGATTGTTGTGCTGTAAAGTATAGAGTTGATTAACAAAGCTGCAATAAAGATGTACATCGGCTCATGGAGGTTTTCATGAATCACAATAAGATAAACAATGGTGGAATTCCAACAGATTATTATAATATATAATGTAAACATGACCACAAAATACACATATCTGTATTTCTGCACTTCCACATGTCCATCGAAAGTTATATACGTTACATTGACTTCATGATCCATCAGGCTTCTGAAAAACAGAGTGAATCAGTAACAGGTGCAGATCAAACAACAGCCGTTCATAAAGAACACGTAGCAAGTCTCCCTGAGAGGATTCAGGAGCCTGTGGCCTGGAGGAGATTCACTCACTGACTCCAGAGGCACAGACAGTGGAGGGCTGCACTCTGGCTTTTTATCAGACTGCTTCACCCTCCATGAATCTCATTAAACTCTCCAACAACATGTCAACAACTTCAGAAAACTCTAGAGTCCTGGACCCAGAGGTTTTGTTCCTGTTGACCTCCTCTTGTTAGTTCCTACACTTTGTTTTCTATTGTTTCAAATCAAATCAAATCAAAGTTTATTGTCACATGCAACAAATAGCTTAGTGTTGTCAGAGCAGTGAAATTCTACACAGTAGACGGGCCATATAAGATAAAAGAAAATAACATATAACATAGTAACATATAACATAGTAACATATAACCTAGTAACATATAACATAGTACAACAATTTAAATTTAAATGAAGGAGGATAGCAGCAGTTTACAGGGTGAAGGAGTGAGGAATATTAAATTAAATTATGCTATATTTGTAGTAAGTAAGTAGTAAGTGTAGTTTTATGAGCGGGGGAGCAGAATGTACATGGTGATGGTGAATGTTCAGTGGGTCAGTGTTGCTGGTTCAGAAGCCTTACAGCCTGGGGGAAGAAGCTGTTTGTGAGTCTGGTGGTCCGTGCTCGGATGCTCAGGTAAAGTCTGCCAGACGGCAGCAGTGTTAGAATTCCACAGCCTGGGTGGCTGTGGTCCTTTATGATGTTCCGTGCTTTTCTCAGGCATCTTGTGCTGTAGACGCCTTGCACCGAAGGGAGATGTCAGCCGATGATCCGCTCCGCTGTCTTCACCACCCTCTGCAGGGCCTTGTGATCAGCAGCAGAGCAGCTACCATACCAGGCAGTAGAGGATGCTCTCAATGGTTCATCTGTAAAAGATTGTTAAAGTTTTTGCAGACATGCCAAACTTCTTTGGGGTCTGCTCGTCAGGAAGTCCAAGATCCACTCACACAGGGGGGTTTTAAGACCCAGGCTCCTGAGTTTAGGGACGAGCTTGGCAGGCACAATCGTGTTGAACGCTGAGCTGTAATCCACGAACAGCATCCTCACATATGTGTTACCCTTCTCCAGGTGGGAGAGGGTGGGGTGTGTTGTGAGGGCGATAGCATCATCCCTGGACCTGTTTGTACGGTATGCAAACTGCAGGGGGTCAAGGGTGTTCGGAAGGGTCGAGCAGATGTGGGTTTTGACCAGCTGCTCGAAGCACTTCATGATGGTGGAGGTCAGTGCTACAGGGCGGTAGTCATTGAAACAGGTGATGGATGGTTTCTTAGGTATGGGGATGATGGTGGGAGGGCCGTCATCACCCTGCTGCCGAAGAAGGGAGACCTACAAGAGCTAAAGAACTGGAGGCCGGTCTCTCTGTTGTGCACAGATCACAGAATCCTGTCCAAAGCTCTGGTCCTCAGACTGAGGGAGGTGATGGCGTCCGTCATCCACCCTGAACAGACTTACTGTGTGCCCGGCTCATAAGTGACAATGTCGCTTTGATTCGAGATGTTTTGGACCTCTCCAGTTCATTGGCAATAGAGACTGGTCTTATTTCCATAGACCAGGAACAGGCTTTTGACCGGGTTGAACACCAGTACTTATGGCAGACTCTTGCAGCTTTTGGGTTCAACTCAGGCTTTATAGCCATGATCCGGGTTTTTTATACAGACATTGAGAGTGTTCTGAAAGTAAATGGTGGGCTGAGTGCTCCTGTTAACCTCCAGAGGGGGGTGAGGCAGGGCTGCTCTCTCTCTGGACACCAAGCCTCTGCTCCATAACCCAAGGAAGGTTTTAAAAGGTGAGATTCCTGCAAAGAACAGAAAAGCTTATTAGCTGTTTCCAACACTGGACAATATCGTCTCTAAAGCGCTGCCGTCAGATACCACTCGGTCCTGAACGTCCTCTTCAGGAACATTTAAAGTGACTCTTGGACTTCGTGTGGACTTCATCTGTTGTTTCCTGTTTGACTTTAAGTTATTTTGTGCCTGATGATGTTTGACTCCGTCTTGTCTCCTGCTCGGAGCTGATTCACCACATGTCTCACTGTCCCTGCCTCAGCTTCACCACCTCTATCGGCCATGTGTGTTACACTCTTAGAGCCTTCGTCAGTTTGTCTGCTCCTCTCACACCAAACCTGTGACACCGAACATCGTCATCAGGCCCATATGACGGAGCTTAGGCAGTTAGCGACTGTTTGCCAGATCCAGGCCACAAGTAAACCATAGCAACACCACATGTAAACCAAAGGGACCAAAGGGGAACTCAGTTCGTTTTGTGCCATATTCACCATTTACCACCTGGGCCACTTTAGGTTCATAGATCACGCTGTTGGGGGAGGCCCAGTGATCTGACTTTTAGACAAAGGGTCGTAAACGAGGCCTACAGGCGATGCTGAGACCAGCTCTAGAGTTTTCCTGGTGGTCGAAGCCCCCCAGCAGGCCCGGGGGGGGAGATGTTGCTTGGGGGCCTGCAGAGACCATACTGAAACCTGAGACATCCACTGATGTCAAATCTGACAGTCAATTGGCTGAGGGCCACACTGACCCTGGAACCCCTCCTCCTGGGGGTAGGCACCTGGGACATGAGATATAAGGGCTGAGCCCCCTCAAATCTTTGCCATTACCCTGCTTTAAGACTTCGAACAAGACCTCCGGGTCTTTCCAGATGTTCCAGCTGCTAAAGAGGGCGATTCACAGACGTTTGTTTTAATTCATTTTATTTTATTTCTTTTTATCTTCAGTCGACGTTTTATTTTGATAGGACTTTTTGCTATTTTAACTTGAAAGATCAAAACAGGTAGTTCACTTGCAGGCCGAGTTGAGTTCCACACAGACTGTTCTTTTTCCACACGATCTACAACGGCTACAAGCAGCCGCACATCCCCACAGAAGAAGACGAAGTTTCATTCTGTTCAAGGCAGCACAATCCGCTCCCTTTCCGATCCAGCGGCCGAGCTCCGTGTCCCACGAGAACCACCGAAGCACCGCTTGAGAGACCACGTGATCCACTGGACTCCCGGCACATTCGCGCCGACGCGCATGCACACCGCGAGGGTTTTACAGTAAGAGGCTTATATTGTCTGGGCAGAGACTTGTTTTAATACTTAGCGTGTCGTTAGATATTTATCATTTGTTTTGTGTGAGACCTCCGAGTCCATTTTCAGCCGTAACGCTCCGCTACTTCCGGTTCATTTCCTGGTTCTTTGTGTTACAGTGCTTAGTGCCGCAAGAAGCGCCTCCGGCTGCACTGGTAATGTCCGTTTAAGTCTGCAGAGATTTTACCGATTGAAACATCAGCCCACAACGTCCCCTTGGGGGCTAACTGGTAAAATCACTGAAAACGTATCTCCGGCGTGTTTTTAGGAGTTTCTCTGTTCTTTCCTTGCATGTTCTCTCTCTCTCTCTCTCTCTCTCTCTCTTCTCCTGAACCTACCTATACACACGATCTGTATTCATACATTTCATGTTGCAGAGATATATCTTTACTTAGAGAGCCTGAACGCATCTGGAAGCCATTCGGCCCCAAGGCCAAAGCAGAGATAAAGAAATCTCTTTGTCTGAAAATTCCTTTGTGTTAATTCACGTCACATCCGCCATTTTGGTTGTAGTCCTGGTGGGTCAGACCATCATTTTGAGAGTTTTTCAGCCCTCTTAATCATTATCGGCCGCCATCTTGGATGTGAACAGACAACGTCACCACGTGACTGCGTCATACGTCATTGCCACTCCCCTCTCTCTCGCTTTGACACACACACACACACACACACACACACACACACACACACACACACACACACATAGACACAGACAGACACACACACACAAACAGACACACATGCATGAACATAGGTTTCACATGTGTGTTCTGAATTGTGATAAGTGCTGCTGCTGTTGTTATCTTTGAAATATTGGAGTTTGTTAAAATTGTAACAAATCGCCCTGTTTAAACCCCAGGGGAAATGCACTACGCTTAAATTTTTAAGGACACGGGCGGACCCGACCCGCTGTGTACGTTGCACGCTGCCCGAACAAGTTATCATAAACGAAAGATCTCTAGTTGGACCGATAACCTTGTTATCGGTCTGACCATAAATTAACTAAATATATATATAAACGAAATACACTCAAACAGGTTGCGTATTATACACTGTATTTTAACAAAACACCAATCAAACCCCACATATCCCCGCGCTCGTGCCCGCAAACTATGGCAGACCCGTAAACATAAACACGCTATTTACACACATTCAAACATCAATATTTTCCCACCCCAGGTCCATAACATAATCCCCAACAAACGTCCAAAACAAAATGACGGCAGGTGTGGCGAGGTGAATGTCGCAAACAAATCCAAACAAAGTCCACGCTTTCTCACCCCCTTCCAGTGCCCAGAAAATGTTCAGTCCTCGAAATAATCCATTACATGACTCCCAGGCAATAATCCCATTCGGCGAAAAAAATCCATGCAAGTTGTAAATGATATCCAGTTCCTTGAACCTCTGGCAGCACCGCCAGCCCGCAGCTCCAAAAAAACCACACACCCCAGTCGGGACGTCACTTCCCCAAATTTAACACGTTTCCCGTTACAGAACCCCATATGTACATAATCACACAAATAATAAACAAATACATACACAGATCCATTCCCTCATTCCTATAGTTTTGAGGCGTCTGACTATTGACATGTGTACCTTTTATCGATACACAAAGTGCACTAAGGTGACCTTTACAAAATGATGAATCATTAAATAACATTAACTTTATTTCCCCTTTTAAATAAATCCTTTTGTAGTTAAAGTATCAGTATTCTGTGATTATTTGTGCATATGTATGTGAATGCAGCTGGATTATGATAGCCTGTGCTCAAACTTAAAACCCTTTATTGTTTATTAAATAATCATTAATATTAACAATTGAGATTATTGATTTAACTTTTATCAGATGAGACTGATATTTATAGACTGATTTGTTGGTCCCTTGAACCAGGGTGGTGCCTTATCATTTTTAATTATTTTGAATAAATCATTTTTATTTTAATAATCATATTTCATGATTATTAATAATTAGCCAACGTCAAGTCTACTACTATTGCACAACAACACTTTGTCCAGAGCAATTTAAATAACACATTGCTTCATAATAAAAGGTCACCAGCAAAAGAAGGAATAAAGATCTTTGTGATGCAGTCGTATTATACTTTATTTAAAGATGTTAGTATTTGAAACACTGACTTTCAACACTGTACAGTTTACAACTTCTGAAATATTGATACTCATTTTGTGACCTTTAGGAACTGAATCAATACAAGTGATTCAACCTGGAACCACAAATGTTTGAGGTGTTTGGAGATTTTTTTCATTTTCAGTCCGTATATGAATGGATTAAGAAGAGGATGATACACCATTATTTTTAATGTCAATATTAAACGGGCAAGTTTCGGTATATCTGATTCCAGTCGAACTACAATGACGTCATACGCAACAAAACAGGAAAGGTTGATAAGAACCAGCAGGTGAGGTAAACAGGTCTGTAGAGCTTTTGTCCTCGTTGTTTTAAACCTTCTGTAAGTTACGATGAGTATCCTAATGTAAGTAAAAAGTATGAAGAGCATCGGGAGAAAACAAATATTCAGCAACAGAAACACGCCATAAATGGACAGAGCCACTGAGGGCACACATTGAAGTGTGAAAATGGACGTGTTGCAGAAGATGCCTTTCAGACTGTTGTGACAGATCTTTACATTCATATACAATACAACTGATACTCCAAGTTCACAAACAGGAACAAACCAAGCTGTGAAGAGAAAGACTTTTACAGTTGTCTTCCTCATGATGGTTGGATATTGCAGAGGTTTACATATGGACACATATCTGTCATAAGCCATGGCAGACAACAATAGAAACTCTGAAGTGGTCAGAGTGTAATACACAGCACATTGAAAGAGACATCGTGGGAAAGTCGTGATCTGTTCTTCAGATAAGAAGTCGATCAAAAGCTTGGGGTAGATTGTTGTGCTGTAAAGTATAGAGTTGATTAACAAAGCTGCAATGAAGATGTACATCGGCTCATGGAGGTTTTCATGAATCACAATAAGATAAACAATGGTGGAATTCCAGCAGATTATTATAATATATAATGTAACCATGACCACAAAATACACATATCTGTATTTCTGCACTTCCACATGTCCATCGAAAGTTATATACGTTACATTGACTTCATGATCCATCAGGCTTCTGAAAAACAGAGTGAATCAGTAACAGGTGCAGATCAAACAACAGCCGTTCATAAAGAACACGTAGCAAGTCTCACTGAGAGGATTCAGGAGCCTGTGGCCTGGAGGAGATTCACTCACTGACTCCAGAGGCACAGACAGTGGAGGGCTGCACTCTGGCTTTTTATCAGACTGCTTCACCCTCCATGAATCTCATTAAACTCTCCAACAACATGTCAACAACTTCAGAAAACTCTAGAGTCCTGGACCCAGAGGTGTTGTTCCTGTTGAACTCCTCTTGTTAGTTCCTACACTTTGTTTTCTATTGTTTCAAATCAAATCAAATCAAAGTTTATTGTCACATGCAACAAATAGCTTAGTGTCGTCAGAGCAGTGAAATTCTACACAGACGGCCAATATAAGATAAAAGAAAATAACATATAACATAGTAACATATAACATTTAACCTAGTAACATATAACATAGTACAACAATTTCAATTTAAATGAAGGAGGATAGCAGCAGTTTACAGGGTGAAGGAGTGAGGAATATTAAATTAAATAATGCTATATGTGTAGTAAGTAAGTAGTAAGTGTAGTTTTATGAATGGGGGAGCAGAATATATATGGTAATGGCGAATGTTCAGTGGGTCAGTGTTGCTGGTTCAGAAGCCTTACGGCCTGGGGGAAGAAGCTGTTTGTGAGTCTGGTGGTCCGTGCTCCGATGCTCCGGTAACGTCTGCCAGACGTCAGCAGTGTTAGAATTCAACAGCCTGTGGAGAAGAGAGAGAATTTGGGGAGCCCTTGGTCTTATATAGGCCCGGCTTTTCACACTTATGCGTGACTTTGCTGAAACAAAAGGAACCTGTTGCCTCCTGGGAAACTGAGTTCTTTGACCTTCTCAGAACAAAGAGAGCACGTTGCACCCTGGGAGATTGAGTTCGGGAGGCTCGGTCCAGCACATGCGGCCATGTGGTTTCAAGCTTTGTCCACACATGTAGGCCGAAAGGAGGCCTGTGGTTTGCACAAAAACATTGCCCAACATCCCCCATGCGGTGTCAGGAATCGCACTTGATGTGTGTTCCTGATGGCGTACTTGAACATGTTTAGTGCAAGGCTGGAAAAGCCAATTGTCAGTTCATTTGGACTGTAACATCTGGGCAGTTGTATACACTATCTAGTTAGCTAAGCAAGATTCAAATTAGACAAATCATTCAGAGTTACAATAACAGTACAATATGAATAACCTGTGCTCTTCACTAGGTTTAAGGAGAAAACAGAACATGTGACATTTGTGAATTGTAAGATAAGATGTAGAGAGGCGCGTACAATGATAAAGTCATTTTGGAAATGTCCAAGCGTTTTGTTCATTCATTGGATCTTACTCAATGTAGTACTCAGTCGCTTCTCAAAATCTCAAAAAGTCAAATGACTGTATCATTGTTTCTGTAATAATATGCGAATGTCATAACCTGTGTGGTATGGACTTCATTATTATGGAACTAAAGTAGTTGATCCAAACATATTTACAAAGTTGGCAGTGTTATGTAAGTTTAATCAGAATTTTAGGTTTTGAGTTTGCTGCTGTTGCTAACAAAACAGTTTTCCTATTAACTGCATGAAACTTAATACTAACTATCAGTACAATGTTTAACTGTGTTGGTTATGGCCGTGAGGGTCGAGCTCTGGATCGCCTGTGTCGTGGCTCAGGGCTGTAACGCTCTGCGGAGCCAGACTCTAAGTTGACTTCAGAGCCGCTGTCACTTTGTGCTCGGTCATAACCATATTTTGAGTTGTACTCAGAGATGCTGTCGTCATCTTCTGAGTGGTTGTAATTTGTCTGGGCCAGAATGTCAGAGTACGGCTTCCTGCAGCTTCTACTGTGGGAATACCTATCTCTGGGAAGTTGGTTATTGATAATACACCACTGTTCACACACATGCACACTTTAACGTGTGGTCAGATACACATACCATGTCAAGGCAGAGGCCCAGCATCTGAGGGAGGTGAGGCAGATAACGAACAGACCTCCCTCCCTCACACACACACAGCGGACAGATTAGACCAGAGGTTTTTAATGCCTTTCTCACAGTTTTCCATGAATCACTTCATTATATTAATTTCTAAAATGTCCTCTCTCCTGTGAGATCATCAGTCTTAGAATGCTTTGAGGCCAGAACACTATGACCTCTGGTAACCATAGCAATGGCGTGCACGTACAACGTCGTCATCACGCAACGCCAGGAGGAGGACCCAACGACGCCAGGAAGGCAGGACTGCCTTGTGAAACAGCCAACGAGGCACTGCCGCGCTGAAAGAACCTCTGTCACGCCCAGTATGTCAATATATAAGCTTTGTGCGCACTTTGCCCCAGCGCCATTTTTCCTGTACAGGATCAGTGGACCATTCATGATCATTTGCTAGACACCGCAGTTTCCTGACCTGTGACCTCTGAATAAACCTGCTTAATTTTAACTTGAGAACGACGCCTCCTGCCTTTGATTTCCACCCGCAACATGGTGGACAGGGCGCCTGCGCTCTGTGTCCCCACGCTGCCTGCTGTCACCCCCCCTTCTTTTGTTTTGAGGGGGGCGTTTTTGAGGCTGCGGATAAATGCGACACCTTGGTGTTTGTTCTGACAGGCTCGGTTTCACCAACTGCTGCCTTGACAGAGACAAAAGTTTCCTAAACCACCTGTGACATCTTCCTGATCATCTGCATTGAAGGTTTTCCTTCCTCTGTCATCAGTACAACTTGTGTGCGTTTACATGGATGTAAGTTACGTAAGAAAATGGTCTTAAAGGTGGGATCTTCTTCTAGTCCTGGTGTGTTCTTTCCTTGAAAATAAACATGCCTCAAGTGTTTGAAATAATCCTTGGGATTTTCACGACGTGAGTGTTTAATTTGGGATGCTGTAACAATGGCTGTTATTTCATCAGGAGTAGAAGAGAATTCTTCGACTAGTGCTCGACAGAGCTCTGTGTAGTAACATGCGACGCTGGAAGGAAGTGACTGAATAAACTTGTGAACAGCTGTAGAGCTGGTTTTTAACACAAGTCTAACCTTCTCTCTTTCTGTTGCATTTGGCACATCGCTTAAGCTGAGATCTAGTTCCCTAAAGTAATTATCAATGTTGTTATCACAGTTGTCTGGATCAAATTGTTCAATATCTTTAGCTAGAAACTCAAGCAACTCGAAACCCGGACACTGTGGGGTCCGACTGTGTGCATCACCTGCTACAGGTGCTTAAACATTTTCAACAGCCTGTGGAGAAGAGAGAGAATTTGGGGAGCCCTTGGTCTTAAATAGGCCCGGCTTTTCACACTTATGCGTGACTTTGCTGTAACAAAAGGAACACGTTGCACCCTGGGAGACGGAGTTCGGGAGGCTCAGTCCAGCACATGCAGCCATGTGGTTTCAAGTTTTGTCCACACATGAAGGCCGAAAGGAGGCCTGTGGTTTGCACAAAAACATTGCCCAACACTGGACAATATCGTCTCTAAAGCGCTGCCGTCAGATACCACTCGGTCCTGAACGTCCTCTTCAGGAACATTTAAAGTGACTCTTGGACGTTGTGTGGACTTCATCTGTTGTTTCCTGTTTGACTTATTTTGTGTCTGATGATGTTTGACTCCGTCTTGTCTCCTGCTCGGAGCTGATTCACCACATGTCTCACTGTCCCTGCCTCAGCTTCACCAGCTCTATTGACCATGTGTGTTACACACTCAGAGCCTTGGTCAGTTTGTCTGCTCCTCTCACACCAAACCTGTGACACCGGACATCGTCGTCAGGCCCATATGACGGAGATTAGGCAGTTAGTGACTGTTTGCCAGATCCAGGCCACAAGTAAACCATAGCAACACCACATGTAAACCAAAGGGGCCAAAGGGGAGCTCAGTTAGTTTTGTGCCATATTAACCATTTACCACCTGGGACAACTTAGGTTCATAGATCACACTTTGTCCAGAGCTCTTTAAATGACACATTGCTTCATAATAAAAGGTCACCAGCAAAAGAAGGAATAAAGATCTTTGAAATGCAGTCGTATTATACTTTATTTAAAGATGTTAGTATTTGAAACACTCACTTTCAACACTGTACAGTTTATAACTTCTGAAGTATTGATCCTCATTTTGTAACCTTTAGGAACTGAATCAATACAAATACAGTGACACTAATATGATTCTCTGTAAAGATGCTGTTCGATGGTGTTAAAGGAATCTGGAACATACTCATCATCACTGCAGGAAAAAGACCTGACATCAGATCACAGTGAGGATATTTTAATGTGATTCGACCTGGAACAACAAATGTTTGAGGTGTTTGGAGATTTCTTTCATTTTCAGTCCGTATATAAATGGATTAAGAAGAGGATGATACACCATTATTTGTAATGTCAATATCAAACGGGCAAGTTTTGGTATATCTGATTCCAGTCGAACTACAATGACGTCATACGCAACAAAACAGGAAAGGTTGATGAGAACCAGCAGGTGAGGTAAACAGGTCTGTAGAGCTTTTGTCCTCGTTGTTTTAAACCCTCTGTAAGTGACGATGAGTATCCTGATGTAAGTAAAAAGTATTAAGAGCATCGGGAGAAGAACAATACTCAGCAACCCAAACACGCCATAAAAGAACAGAGTCACTGAGGGCACACATTGAAGTGTGAAAATTGACGTGTTGCAGTAGAGGCCTTTCAGACTATTGTGACAGATCTTTACATTCATATACAATACTACTGATACTCCAAGTTCACAAACAGGAACAAACCAAGCTGTGAAGAGAAAGACTTTTACATTTGTCTTCCTCATGATGGTTGGATATTGCAGAGGTTTACATATGGACACATACCTGTCATAAGCCATAGCCGACAACAATAGAAACTCTGAGGTGGTCAGAGTGTAATACACAGCAGATTGAAAAAGACAACGTGGGAAAGTCGTGATCTGTTCTTCAGATAAGAAGTCGATCAAAAGCTTGGGGTAGATTGTTGTGCTGTAAAGTATAGAGTTGATTAACAAAGCTGCAATGAAGATGTACATCGGCTCATGGAGGTTTTCATGAATCACAATAAGATAAACAATGGTGGAATTCCAACAGATTATTATAATATATAATGCAAACATGACCACAAAATACACATATCTGTATTTCTGCACTTCCACATGTCCATCGAAAGTTATATACGTTACATTGACTTCATCATCCATCAGGCTTCTGAAAAACAGAGTGAATCAGTGCAGATGCAGATCAAACAACAGCCGTTCATAAAGAACACGTAGCAAGTCTCCCTGAGAGGATTCAGGAGCCTGTGGCCTGGAGGAGATTCACTCACTGACTCCAGAGGCACAGACAGTGGAGGGCTGCACTCTGGCTTTTTATCAGACTGCTTCACCCTCCATGAATCTCATTAAACTCTCCAACAACATGTCAACAACTTCAGAAAACTCTAGAGTCCTGGACCCAGAGGTTTTGTTCCTGTTGATCTCCTCTTAGTTAGTTCCTACACTTTGTTTTCTATTGTTTTCATGTCTCTGTGCTTATTTAGTTTTACGTGACCGTGATATGTTAAGATCAGCTTCATGTGAATATCTTCAGATTTGGAACTGATTGGATTTTGGTGATTTAAGGTCAAAAGATCAATGTCACTTGACCTTTTGTTGTTGTGAACATGATGTATAAGGAATTAAAGGATATAAGGATTCTGCGCAGCCATCACTGTCTGGTTTGGATCGGCCACCAAACAGGAACAGACAGCAACAGACAGTCCAGTCTGCAGACTGCCCCCCCCATCCAGGACCTGGACAGAGTCATGAACCATCACTGCAGACCCATCACAACCAGTTCCATCTCCTCCCCTCTGGAGGCGCTAAAGAGCGCTGAGGGCGACCAGACAGCAGAACAGCTGGTTTCCTCTGGCCTCTTATTTCATTGTTGTTGTGTTTTATGTCATATAAACATACTTTTGCATATGTAATTATATTTTGTTTTCTTACTTAGTACTTAAATCTTTGCTTAATCATGTGATGCTTTTTTCACCTTTTTCTTTATGGTTTATTGTCTATTTCTGTACATTGAGAGCAACAGAAAAACCAGAGTCATATTCCTTGTTTGTGTACGAATACATGGCCAACATCTCAATCTAGTAGCTTCCACAGGAAATCGAGGGCATTTAGATTCCCTCAGGTCCAAACAGTCGGCTATAGCCAACCTGATGGGCGTCTCAGCACTGGGAGCTCTGGTCAGGTCCCGGTTCATGAACATCTCACTGATGGATGCCCACTCCCAGTACTTCTTTGGGTTGAAGGAGACAAATGGACAAAGGAAGACCATTCACTGTTTACGAACATGGAGCAGCTCTGAGGTCTCAGACTCGTCTGAGGTCAGGAAGTGTGCTACAGGTTTCTATAGAGACCTCTTTAAAAGTGAGTGGTCAAGTAATCCAGACGTGCACAGCAGCTTTCTGAATGGTCTCCCTCAAGTAAGCAGGAGCAACAACACAGAGCTAGCTGCAGACATTACAAAGGAAGAGCTGCACAGAGCCACCATGAGCCTGCAGCGCAGCAAAGCTCCAGGGATAGACGGCCTTCCTGCTGATTTCTTTAAGTCCTTCTGGGGCATCTTAGGAAAGGATCTGCTCGAGGTACCATGACATGACATGGCGGCAGACTCTGAAATTATAAAATAAAATCTTCACCAAGGCTTTGATAAGGAAAACATGCCTCATCCCCCAGCTGATCTGATGCTGGTGATGGTGATGCTGCAGGTGAAGCTGATGCTGAGGACGAAGGAGATGCTGACGATGATGAGGATGAGGATGAAGACGGGTTTGCACTGGATTGGATGAAGGTTGGGGGGTACATGAAATCCCCAGTAAGTGGTTCACACCATTAAATGGTGTGAAAAGAGGGTTTGTAAGGATTTCAATATTTTAACTGTAGTCGTCGTCTGGCTGTACTCTTAACAATAAAGAAAGAAGCAGTTTTAGCTAGATATTATGCCTTCATACAAATGATTTTAATAACAGTTGCTGCTTGGGGTTAATAATTAATCTTTTAATTGTTCTTAATTCTTACTTCTGATATTAAAGGCTTATTCCCTTTGCTGCACTCAACATCCCACAGAGTTCACAGAACTGTCCCTTCTGGGGCAAAGTCAGACTAACATTGTTTGGGTTCAGTTGTTCCTAATGTTTACACAGTCAGGACATGTTTTGATGAAGCAGAAACATAATAATCTTTTCTCCAATTGTAAACACCATTGCCCCTCATGGCATCTGCTGGGTCAAGGCCTTTCAAGAAGTGAACAGGTTGCCGAGCAACTATCAAAGTAGGAGCGTCATTGGGAGTGGCTCCTTACTACTTCCGTATTTCAAATGCCAGGAGGATGGCCTACGCCTGCGCACTTCCGGGGAGGGAGGAACAATAATCTACTGTTATAAAATGGACAGACGCCGGATGTTTGTGGCGCTCTGATACGACCAGTGTGTTGGAAGCCCATTGCTTTGCTGATTCATAACCTGTTCATTGCTTCCTAAATAAATTCTTGATTGAACAAACCGAGTTCGGCTCATCTTCTCATACAAAGGATAAACAAACACTCATGACAGTAGTCAACCACAGTTTACAGAATGGAAGGCTACCTCTGAGCTGCAGGAGGGCCGTCATCACCCTGCTGCCAAAGAAGGGAGACCTACAAGAGTTGAAGAACTGGAGGCCGGTCTCTCTGTTGTGCACAGATCACAGAATCCTGTCCAAAGCTCTGGTCCTCAGACTGAGGGAGGTGATGACGTCCGTCATCCAACCTGATCAGACTTACTGTGTGCCCGGCTCATAAGTGACAATGTCACTTTGATTCCAGATGTTTTGGACCTCTCCAGTGTTGGGACAGTGTTTTTGTAAAACCAGAGGCCTTCTCTTCGGCCTCTATGTTTAGTCAAAATCCGGAAACCACATGTTCCATTGTTCCGGAAAAAGCCAGAGCACAGTGAACTCAATCTCCCAGGATTCCTCAACTTCACACAGAGGTGTGAAAAGCCACAAGGGTCAACTCCTATTGGTCACTCTGGACCCCATGACCTGTGAGGTCCCAGATCAATATAAGGCCACTTCACCCCTTCCTCGATCTCTTTTCTACAATGCCTCAAAGAAGAAAAGGATGTCAGCCTCTCTTCCTGCATCGCCGAGGGGAGAAGCCTGATTTCTCCAGCTCACATCTTCTCTTCGCATCCAACTCTACGAGAGGAGCGCAAAGGTGCAGCTTCCAGCTCATCTCACCAAGGAAACCTCCTTGCACTTCAAGCTCTACTAAACTCCTAGTAGCGACTCGATGTCCTGCAGGAAAACTTCAACCAGCATCTGAGCTGCACAGCTCAACAGAACCGCGAAGGCAGAAACCAGATGACCAGCTAGAAGACTTCACAGAACTGAGGACTGAACTGCAACTTCCTTTTCCCCCTCTCCACGGATGGGTAACAAAACCGGGCTTAATAATTATACTAGGCTAAGCAAGACTGTTTATTCGATTCTGTGTGATGTTTATGAGTTTGATTTGTGTTGTGATATTTTGTGTTATAAGTTATTCAAAAGTAATGTTAGTTTGCTAGGCTCTTCAGAGTCTTTCTTTGCATTTCAGTCTACACCCTTTGTCTAACTTAGCACCAACACGGACACACAAATATCTCTTCACCTAATTATCTCTCCGCCCGCTACCTGTCGTAAAACCACTTCAAAAGGAGGGGGGCTGTTTCTTTAGGGTGGCCAGCGACCATCTTAGAAGCACACAGGAAGGTGTTACTCTGGCAAGCCGCCATCTTGGGAGCACTCTGATCTACATAGACACCCACACTTATATACACATCTTTGTTTAGTTAGTACATTGTTAGTAATTTGTGTTTTTTATACTTTATTATTTTCATAATAAATGTTTTCTTTTCACAAATGTTCTTTCATTAATGTTGCATAAGTGAATTTTGCCAACCTCTACACTGTCAAGAACTCCATAACCTTCACTGTTCATTATATAATCTATAATAGTAAATATTGAGATTTCTAATTGAACTAGATCAAAATGAGACTAATCTTTACATTTGATTGTTGCTCCCTAATACCAGGGTGGTGCCCCGTTGTTTATAAATTATAATTGCAAATTATATTATTCTTAATTAATAACTTTGTCTTTTTTTGAATGATTATTGTATTATTTTTAATAAATAATTGTATTATATTAATAATCATATTTTATGATTATTAATAATTAGCCAACATCAAGTCTAGCTATTATTGCCTAACACCAGTTCATTGGCAATAGAGTCTTATTTCCATAGACCAGGAACAGGCTTTTGACCGGGTTGAACACTAGTACTTAGGGATGAGCGAGTACAGCATTATCTGTATCTGTATCTGTATCTGTTAACCATATGAATTATCCGTACCCGGCGTGGGCGGGGCCTAACCCGGAAGTGGGTGTGGTTTAACCCTGAAGTGGGCTGGTTCAACATAACTTTCTTTTTTAACTTTGAAATTTTTTTAGGATTTTTTTATTTTTATTTTTTTTAAATTTATTTCCACACCAGGTGTGTGTGTGTGTGAGTGAGATGCGAGGGACGTTCACTGTCTCCCGGAGAAATGAACACTCTGTGTTTTTAGTATAGAAAGACGTGAATTATATTCGTTCACAAGTCATACAGACTGGTTTTGTTATTTTCCCTTTACATTAACACTTAAAGTTTAGTGCAGTGTAATTGTTTGCCGTGATAATTAAATGCCAGTGTGATAATAGATGACAATTTCAAACCATACAAACTGTCATGTTGTACTGTATTTAATAGAGGTTTACTTTACTGTAAAGTAAGTGTAAATGTAAAGTGCTTCCTTGACTGAGCCTATGGAACAGTCCCGATGCGCAGTGAACCTGAGTGACTGAGAGACAGAGAGCTGTTCTGTGAGTGAGTGAGCAGAGCCGTGTGTGACGGGAGGAGCGCTGTGACGCTGTGTGAGGATTTTCATTCAGTCCGAGCACAGATAATGACTCCGATTACTCGTATTATACTCGTGATCGGCAAAAGTGCTTTATCCGTACCGGATACTCGTTTCAGCCGAGTATCCGGCTCATCTCTACTAGTACTTATGGCAGACTCTGGCAGCTTTTGGGTTCAACTCAGGCTTTATAGCCATGATCCGGGTTTTCTATACAGACATTGACAGTGTTCTGAAAATAAATGGTGGGCTAAGTGCTCCTGTTAACCTCCAGAGGGGGGTGAGGCAGGGCTGCTCTCTCTCCGGCCAACAAGCCTCTGCTCCACAACCCAAGGAAGGTTTTAAAAGGTGTGATTTCTGCAAAGAACAGAAAAGCTAATTAGCTGTTTCCAACACTGGACAATATCGTCTCTAAAGCTCTGATGTCAGATACCACTCGGTCCTGAACGTCCTCTTCAGGAACATTTAAAGTGACTCTTGGACTTCGTGTGGTCTTCATCTGTTGTTTCCTGTTTGACTTTAAGTTATTTTGTGTCTGATGATGTTTGACTTCGTCTTGTCTCCTGCTCGGAGCTGATTCACCACATGTCTCACTGTCCCTGCCTCAGCTTCACCAGCTCTATTGGTCATGTGTGTTACACCCTCAGAGCCTTCGTCAGTTTGTCTGCTCCTCTCACACCAAACCTGTGACACCGAACATCGTCATCAGGCCCATATGACGGAGCTTAGGCAGTTAGCGACTGTTTGCCAGATCCAGGCCACAAGTAAACCATAGCAACACCACATGTAAACCAAAGGGGCCAAAGGGGAACTCAGTTAGTTTTGTGCTATATTCAGCATTTACCACCTGGGCCACTTTAGGTTCATAGATCACACTTTGTCCAGAGCTCTTTAAATGACACATTGCTTCATAATAAAAGGTCACCAGCAAAAGAAGGAATAAAGATCTTTGAAATGCAGTCGTATTATTCTTTATTTTAAGATGTTAGTATTTGAAACACTCACTTTCAACACCGTACAGTTTACAACTTCTGAAATATTGATCCTCATTTTGTGACCTTTAGGAACTGAATCAATACAAGTGATTTGACCTGGAACAACAAATGTTTGAGGTGTTTGGAGATTTCTTTCATTTTCAGTCCGTATATAAATGGATTAAGAAGAGGATGATACACTATTATTTGTACTGTCAATATCAAACGGACAAGTTTTGGTATATCTGATTCCAGTCGAACTACAATGACGTCATACACAATAAAACCAGAAAAGTTGATGACAACCAGCAGGTGAGGTAAACAGGTCTGTAGAGCTTTTGTCCTCGTTGTTTTAAACCTTCTGTAAGTGACGATGAGTATCCTGATGTATGTAAAAAGTATGAAGAGCATCGGGAGAAGAACAATATTCAGCAACACAAACACGCCATAAATGGACAGAGCCACTGAAGGCACACATTGAAGTTTGTTAATTGACGTGTTGCAGTAGATGCCTTTCAGACTGTTGTGACAGATCTTTACATTCATATACAATACAACTGATATTCCAAGTTCACAAACAGGAACAAACCAAGCTGTGAAGAGAAAGACTTTTACAGTTGTCTTCCTCATGATGGTTGGATATTGCAGAGGTTTACATATGGACACATATCTGTCATAAGCCATAGCCGACAACAATAGAAACTCTGATGCGGTCAGAGTGTAATACACAGCAAATTGAAAGAGACAAGGTGGGAAAGTCGTGATCTGTTCTTCAGATAAGAAGTCGATCAAAAGCTTGGGGTAGATTGTTGTGCTGTAAAGTATAGAGTTGATTAACAAAGCTGCAATGAAGATGTACATCGGCTCATGGAGGTTTTCATGAATCACAATAAGATAAACAATGGTGGAATTCCAACAGATTATTATAATATATAATGTAAACATGACCAGAAAATATACATATCTGTATTTCTGCACTTCCACATGTCCATCGAAAGTTATATACGTTACATTGACTTCATGATCCATCAGGCTTCTGAAAAACAGAGTGAATCAGTAACAGGTGCAGATCAAACAACAGGCGTTCATAAAGAACACGTAGCAAGTCTCCCTGAGAGGATTCAGGAGCCTGTGGCCTGGAGGAGATTCACTCACTGACTCCAGAGGCACAGACAGTGGAGGGCTGCACTCTGGCTTTTTATCAGACTGCTTCACCCTCCATGAATCTCATTAAACTCTCCAACAACATGTCAACAACTCCAGAAAACTCTAGAGTCCTGGACCCAGAGGTTTTGTTCCTGTTGACCTCATCTTGTTAGTTCCTACACATTGTTTTCTATTGTTTCAAATCAAATCAAAGTTTATTGTCACATGCACCAAATAGCTTAGAGTCATCAGTGCAGTGAAATTCTTATGACCTGACAGGCAACATCTACACAGTAGATGGGCAATATAAGATAAAATAACATATAACATAGTAACATATAACATAGTAACATATAACATAGTAAAACAATTTAAATTTAAATGGAGGATAGCAGCAGTTAACAGGGTGAAGGAGTGAGGAATATATAATTAAATAATGCTATATGTGTAGTAAGTAAGTAGTAAGTGTAGTTTTATGAGTGGGGGAGCAGAATGTACATGATGATGGTGAATGTTCAGTGGGTCAGTGTTGCTGGTTCAGAAAGCTTACGGCCTGGGGGAAGAAGCTGTCTGTGAGTCTGGTGGTCCGTGCTCGGATGCTCCGGTAACGTCTGCCAGACGTCAGCAGTGTTAGAATTCCACAGCCTGGGTGGCTCTGGTCCTTTATGATGTTCCGTGCTGTTGTGCAATAGGAGTAGACTTGACGTTGGCTAATTATTAATAATCATGAAATATGATTATTAAAATAATAAAAGATTATTTATTAAAAATAAATAATCAAAATATGATAAGGCCATAACTTATCGTAGAGGGGCACCACCCTGGTTACAGGGACCAACGAAATCAAGCTATAAATATCAGTCTCATATGATATTGGTTAAATTAATAATCTTAATAGTTAATATTAATGATTATTTAATAAACAGTGAAGGCTTCTAAGTTCGAGCACAGGCAATCATTATCCAGCTGTATTCACACACTTATGCACAAATAATCAAAGACAACAGATAGTTAAATTACAAAAGCATTTATTAAAAAGGGGAAATAAAGTTAATGCTATTTAATGATTCATCATTTTAACAAACTCCAATATTTCAAAGATAACCACAGCAGCAGCACTTATCACAATTCAGAAAATACATGTAAAACCTGCGGTCTACCTATGTATGTCTGTCTCTGTGTGTGTGTGTGTCTGTGTCAAAGTGTCTCTCTGTGTGTGTGTGTCTATGTGTGTGTATGTGAAATAAAGTCAGTGTTATTTAATGATTCATCATCTTAACAGACCCCAATATTTCAAAGATCACAACAGCAGCAGCACTTATCACAATTTAGAACATACATGTAACCTCTGGTCCATCTATGTGTCTCTGTGTGTGTGTATCTGTCTGTGTCTATCAATGTGTGTGTGTGTGTGTGTGTGTGTGTGTGTGAGAGAGAGAGAGAAAGAGGGGGCGTGGCGATGACGCAGTCACGTGGTGACGTCACATCTAAGATGGAGGCAGACAATGACTCAAGGAGTCATTAGGCTTAAAACTCTCAAAATGGCCGCTTTGGAAGTTAGATCCAGAATGGGAGGAGAGAGAGAGAGAAGGCGTGGCAATAATAGACTCTCAAGATGGTGGTTTAACTGGCGTTATTCAAAATGGAGTTTATGTTAATGACCATGTGGCCTGAGCCCACAATGTCGGTCGCCACATGAATTACACAAAGGGATTTTCAGACAAAGAGAATTTCTTATCTCTGCTTGGCTTTGGGGGCCGAATTGCTTCCAGATGTGTTCAGCCTCTCTAAGTATAGATTTATCTATATGACATGAACTGTATATACAGATCGGAACGTTTGTGTAAAACAGGTTCAGGAGAAGAGAGAGAGAGAGAGAGACAAGGAGAGAACGAACTCTTAAAAATATGCCGGAGATAAGTAAACAGTGGTTTCAACCCTCAGCCCTCAGGCGAACGTTGTGGGCTGAGGTTCTGATCGGTAAAATCCCTGCAGACTCACACAGACGTTAACAGCGCGGCCGGAGGCTTTCCTCGCGGCGCTATTCACTGTAACACAAAACATTGCCGTCAAACCGGAAACCGGAAGTGGCGGCTCGGAGTAGCCGGCTCGTCACGGCTAAAACAATGAAGAAACACGGAGGTTCCGCAAGCAAATACCCTCAAGTATTAAACGAAACGCTACGTATTAAAACCAACATCTGCCCAGACAATTTAAGCCTCTCTTACTGTAACCATGGTTTCGTGGGGTGCATGCGCGTTGGCGCGGATATCCCGGAAGTTCAGTGAATAGCTTGTAGTCTCTCAGGCGGGCTCCCGTGAGCACCGCAGCTGGGCCGAACCGGAGCGGATCCGTCGTGCTCCGTGACGGGATGAGGCTTCGTCTTCTTCGGTAGCAGCGAAGATCCTGCTGTCTCACAGGAACATGCGGCTGCTTGTAGCCATTGTAGATCAGGTGGAAAAAGAAAGTAAAGTCTGTGGAAGTGTCGGAGTCCGTCTCGCGGGTAGCACTTCCTGTTCGATCTTTCAAGTTAAAACAGCAAAAAGTCCTATCAAAATAAAACTTCGACTAAGATAAAAGAAAGAAAAATGAAAAGAGTTAAACAAACGTCTTATCGCCTCCATTAGCTTGCTGAGTCGTGTAGTAAGACCTCAAGAGGCCTAGTTGCAACTTGAGCAGTGGAGTGGAAAAGAGGACAAAGAGAGTCTCTTAAAAATACCGAGTTAACTATTAAAACCCCTAGGGGTCTTGTTGTAGCTTGGGCATCTGAGTGAAAAGAGAAACCCTAACCCTAACCCTTTTATGTGAGGGGTTTCTCTAGGCTGGTCTCAAGCTTTATGACCCATTGTTGAAAACTCAGATCACTGGGCCCTCAGTCCCAACAGTGCTTTTCTCAGGCATCTTGTGTTGTAGATGCCTTGCACCGAAGGGAGATGTCAGCCGATGATATGCTCCGCTGTCTTCAACAGCCTCTGCAGGGCCTTGCGATCAGAAGCAGAGCAGCTACCATACCAGGCAGTAGAGGATGCTCTCAATGGCTCAGCTGTAAAAGTTTGTTAAAGTTTTTGCAGACATGCCAAACTTCTTTGGGGTCTGCTCGTCAGGAAGTCCAAGATCCAGTTACACAGGGGGGGTTTAAGACCCAGGCTCCTGAGTTTAGGGACGAGCTTGGCAGGCACAATCGTGTTGAACGCTGAGCTGTAATCCACGAACAGCATCCTCACATATGTGTTACCCTTCTCCAGGTGGGAGAGGGTGGTGTGTGTTGTCAGGGCTATAGCATCATCCGTAGACCTGTGTGGGCAATATGCAAACTGGAAGTGGTCAATGGTGTCGGGAAGGGTAGAGCAGATGTGGGTTTTGACCAACCGCTCGAAGCACTTCATGATGGTGGAGGTCAGTGCTACAGGGCGGTAGTCATTGAAACAGGCGATGGATGGTTTCTTAGGTATGGGGATGATGGTGGCCTGCTTGAAGCAGGTGGGGACTGTTGACAGATGTAGGGAGAGGTGGCATATAGAGGTGAATACCTCCGCTAGCTGGTCGGCGCACCGCCTGAGGACGCAGCCTGGAACTCTATCGGGCCAAGATGACTTTCGAGGCTTCACTCTTTGACGCTCTCGCCTCACGTCAGCCACGGTCAGGGACAGAGTGCAGTCGCTCGGTCCTCGGCTAGTCTCTCGGATGGAAGGGTGTTGGTTGCCTCAAACCGTGCGAAGAAGGTGTGTAGGTCATCAGGTAGAGAGGCGGCGGGCTGAGCATCACTGCTATTTCTCCCTTTATAGCTTGTGAAGTCGCTCAGGTGGGAAAAGAGAGGGGGTTAGTGCGCCGGAGCGTCCACGTGACTGCCTCTTGTCCAGTCGTGCGATCGACCCACACTGCCTTCGCGATCAACGTATTGGGAACCCCTGGTCTACAGGAGGGAAGGCTGCCTCGGAGCTGCAGGAGGGCCATCATCACCTTGCTGCCGAAGAAGGGAGACCTACAAGAGCTAAAGAACTGGAGGCCGGTCTCTCTGTTGTGCACAGATCACAGAATCCTGTCCAAAGCTCTGGCCTTCAGCCTGAGGGAGGTAATGGCGTCCGTCATCCACCCTGACCAGACCTACTGTGTGCACTTTGATTCCAGATGTTTTGGACCTCTCCAGTTTATTGGCAATAGAGACTGCTCTTATTTCCACAGACCAGGAACCGGCTTTTGACCGGGTTGAACACCAGTACTTATGGCAGACTCTGGCAGCTTTTGGGTTCAACTCAGGCTTTATAGCCATGATCCGGGTTTTCTATACAGACATTGAGAGTGTTCTGAAAGTAAATGGTGGGCTGAGTGCTCCTGTTAACCTCCAGAGGGGGGTGAGGCAGGGCTGCTCTCTCTCTGGCCATCGAGCCTCTGCTCCACAACCCAAGGAAGGGTTTAAAAGATGTGATTTCTGCAAAGAACAGAAAAGCTAATGTTGGGGAAGGCCCAGTGATCTGACTTACAACAATGAGTCATAAAGCGTGAGACTTGCCTCGGAAAACCCCTCACAATAAAATTCCAGCATGGAGATCTTATCTCCATGTGAGAGAAAATCACTTCCTGGGTCCACCACTGTAAGCCACTCCCTGAGACTTGACTTCTGACCTTTCAATTGGCCGAAGGCCACACTGACCCCTGACCCCCCCTCCAAGGAGGCCGGCCTCCTCTCAGGGGTACAAGACTGCTGACCTCCCAGAAATCATTCTCTTCTTTTTCACTCCAGCACTGACGTTCCAGCTAGGCCTCCTCCGGTCTGACCCAAGGTTCCAGTCGCTAAAGGAGGCGACTAACACTCTCTTTGTCCTCAGATGCTCAGGTCGTATCCAGACCCTCCAGGGGCCTAAACACACGACTCAGTAACTAAGGAGGCGATTAGACGTTTGTTTAATTCAATTTATTTGATTTGATTTGATTTCTTCTTTTAGCTCAGACGAAGTTTTATTTTGAAAAGACTTTTGCTGTTTTAACTTGAAAAGACAAAACAGGAATCTCACTCGGGACGAGTGAGACACGGACTTTTTATTCTTTTTCCACACGATCTTCAACCGGCTCCACGCAGCCGCACATCCCTGCAGAAGAAGACCAAGCTTCATCCCGTCACGGAGCATGACTCCGGTCCGGCCCAGCTGCGGTGCTCACAGGAGCTCGCCTGAGAGGCCAAGACATTGTTCACTGGACTTCCGGGAGATTCGCGCGGAACGCGCACGCACTCCATGAAACCACGGTCACAGTAAGAGAGGCTTAAACTGTCTGGGCAGATGTTAGTTTAATACGTAGCGTATTGTTTTGATACTTGAATGTATTTTGTTTGTGGAACCTCCGTTTTTCTCCATTGTTTTAGCCGGCCACTACTCCGAGCCGCTACTTCCGGTTTCCGGTTTGATGGCAATGTTTTGTGTTACAGTGAATAGAGCCGCGAGAAGCGCCTCCGCCCGCACTGTTAACGTCTGTGTGAGTCTGCAGTGATTTCACCGATCAGAACCTCGGCCCACAACATTCGCTTGAGGGCTGAGGGGTGAACCACTGTTAACTCATCTCAGGCGTATTTTTAAGAGTTCGTTCTCTTCCCTCTCTCTCTCTCTCTCTGTCTCTCTCTCTCTCTCTCTCTCTCTCTCCTTCTAGACCGACCTATACACACTTCCGATCTGTATTTAGAATACAGTTCATGTAACATAGTTAAATCTATATTCAGAGAGGCTGAACACATCTGGAAACTATTCGGCCCCCAAAGCTAAGCAGAGATAAGAATTCTCTTTGTCTGAAATTTCCTTTGTGTAATTCATCTGGCGACCACCAGTGTGAGTTCAGGCCACATGGTCATTAACATATTCTCCATTTTGGATAACGTTAAGTTAAACCACCATCTTGAGTCTATTATTGCCACGCCTTCTCTCCCTCTCTCCTCCCATTCTGGCTCTAAATTCATAACGGCTCCGCCATCTTGTTTTGTAGTCAATCCGCCATTTTGAGAGTTTTTAGGCCTTGATTCCACGAATCATGATCGGCCTCCATCTTAGATGTGATGTCACTACGTGACTGCGTCATCGCCACGCCCCTTCTTTTTCTCTCTCTCTCGCACACACACACACACACACACACACACACACACACACACACACACACACACACACACACACACATTGATAGACACAGACAGATACACACACACAGAGACACATAGATGGACCAGAGGTTACATGCGTGTTCTAAATTGTGATAAGCTGCTGTTGTTATCTTTGAAATATGGGAGTTTGTTAAAATGATAAATCATTAAATAACACTAACTTTATTTCACATACACACACATAGACACACCTACACAGAGAGACACTTTGACACAGACACACACACACAGAGACAGACATACATAGGTAGACCGCAGGTTTTACATGTATTTTCTGAATTGTGATAAGTGCTGCTGCTGTGTTTATCTTTGAAATATTGGAGCTTGTTAAAATGATAAATCATTGAATAACATTATAACTTTATTTCCCCTTTTTAATAAATACTTTTGTAATTAAAGTATCTGTAGTCTGTGATTATTTGTGCATAAGTGTTTGAATACAGCTGGATTATGATTGCCTGTGCTCGAACTTAGAAGCCTTCACTGTTTATTAAGTAATCGTTAATATTAAAATATTGACATTATTAATTTGACATTTATCATTATGAGACTGATAATTATAGCTTGATATCGTTGGTCCCTGGAAACCATGGTGGTGCCCCTCTACGATAAGTTATGGCCTTATCATTTTTTCAGCTGTATCATAATACTGTGTACAATAATCCAGATTCTTTTTTTTCCAGAAATTGATTTTTTTTGGAAAAATTTAATTTTTTTTCGAAAATTTAAATTTTTTCCTTTTCAAATTTTTTTTTTCCTTTCTCTCATTTGGTATTGATCATGATTTGTTATTGAAGAAGAAAATAATTTTGGAAATGTATTCTTCTTTGCAAGGTTTTATTTTTAATTCATTTGAACTTTTACCAAACCGGTATACCAGTGCCTGGTATCCGTAATTGGCTGCAGATTGCAATCGGTGGTTGTGTTCTCGAGGCACAAGAATCATTAATAATTTAAGAAAAGAGAAATATAATTCTGGAAATGTATTTCTCTTTGAAATTTTTATTTTTAATCCCTTTGCACCTGTCCCAAGCAGGTATACTAGTGCCTTGTGTATCCGTGGTTGGTTGCTTATAGCATATAAGTGGTTGTGTCATCTCAATGCACAATAATTATGATTAAATTTTTGAAGAGAGACATAGGTTCGAAACTAATTTCTCTTTGAAGTTTCTTTATTCTTAATTACCTTTGCTAAGCAGACTTTTGTGTAACTATGGTTGGTTGCTGACTGCGTTTCAGTAGTTGGTAAGTTTTATAGGAGATTTTCTGCATGCTTTTTGATTTTAAGGAGACAAACTAGATTTGAGACTACTTTTGAAGAGACCAGTTGTTAACCAACTAGGTCTTAAGGATTGAGCCACCGAGCTATCCTTCATTGCTACTATATAGACACAGGGTGAAGCTCACCTGTGCATCTTGTTGTGTAGTTTTAATTAAGTGTTTTACCCACTTTTTCTAAGCGAGCGTGAGCAGTCCACCAGGTGCCTTTTCGCACTCAGAAGATGAGTAGCATATATCACCATGGGGCAAGTGCTCCCTCAGGACCAGACGTCCTATTAGAGACTGTAGCCAGTCTGATTTATTTTTTCTAATGATGCGGTGAGTGAGTTGACCGAGTATGAATTAAGTACCTACGATCGTAAGATCAAGAACTGTCCATGCACTCATCAACCCCACTGGCCCGCATCCGAAAATACCCCATGCTCTGGGTCAACTGACACTCCTCTACCAGCAGAGAGCCGAGCTGCAGACCCAAGAACATGCGAAGGCGCTCAGAGCCATGCAAGCAGCATGTCGAGCGGAGCAGGAGAAAAACTCCCACCTGCGGCACATCATCGAGACCCGCAAAGAACAGGACCAGGCGGTGCAGGAGCACACGCAGGTCAAAGGTCAGCAGAAAGGGGGGCACAGTCAAACGGAGCTGCCCCCCCCTCGAGCTGATATCCCTGATGACAGGGCCAGGAGCTGACGTCATTCCCGGTGGAGCCAGCAGAGCAGAGACACTGGGAGAACAGCTGCGAGCACAGCTCCACAACCCTCATGCAGAGGGAGCTTTGCTCTGGAGAGCCAGACACACCCAGCAGTCCACCGCTCCGACCCACTCAACACCAAGGAGGAGCCGGACTCAACCCCTAGACGTGCAGTGACCTGGGACCGCCATGAGGCAACATCAAATGCCTGTCCAGCGGACACTAAGCATCCACTCCAGCCAGAACGAACACATCCTGCACGGAGCCATGCTGATCCACATCACGACGACGGAAGGAATCCGTCCTGGAGGGCTGAAGGAGATTCCCAGTCTGCCACTCAGGCAGAGGCGCACCACGACTCACGGTCGCGTCCTGGATGGTCCTCCAACCCCGGTGCAAGAGATGGTGGCCACGAAGATGAGTACCGTGGCACATTCGAGTCAAAAGACACTGATGACTCAGCACCCCCTCAAAGAGAGGAAATCCGCAACCGGCGGCTAGAGCCCCTTGAAAAAGACATTTATCGCTTCGACCCAGACAACCGAGGGTTTAACGAAGACGACACCGTGGTTCTGGCAGTTCAAGTCCAACTAAATGTGGACCCGGCGCTGGAAGATGACAACTTCCCCACGCCAAGATGAACCCCAGCAAAGAGAACCAGAAGCAACGACCCTTCCAACAGGGTGCCCCTCAAAACCAAGGGGGTGAGGATTTCATTTATTATGAACATAAACAAGTATAAAAACACAAATTACTAAACTAAACGTACTAGCTAAAACAAAGGTGTGTGTGAGTGAATCAGAGTTTTCACAAAATGGTGGTTCACTAAAAGAGTCACACCTTCCTGTGGGCTCCTAAGATGGTAGCTAAGATAGCAGCCTCCCCCCACCCCTTTCTTCAAAAGTGGTTTTACAACATTTAGCGGGGGTCTGAGCTAATGAGGTGAGTAGATATGCGTGTCTGTGTGGATGTTAAACAGATAACTGAAAGGGTCAGAGAGATCCTGTGAAGAGAGTATCTAACATTTAACTTTCATGTTACCTGTAACCACAATAACACAGCACATATCAAACTTATACACCACACAGAATCAAATAAACAGTCTTGCTTAGTCTAGTGTAATAAATAAGCCAAGTATGTTACCAGTCCTCAGAAAGGGAGAAAGTTGCTGTAGTTCAGTTAGCAGTTCGTCCTGCCGGTTGTGTGAAGTCTTCTGGCTCGTGCGGTTTCTGCTTTCGCTGTTCTGTTGAGCTGTGGGGCTCAGTGGCTTGTTCGAAGTCCTTACCTGCAGGACTGAGTCGCTGCGAGGAGTTGGTAGAGCTTGAGTTGCGAAGAGGTTTCCTTGAGAAGGTGAGCTGGAAGCTAGACCTCTGACCTCCGGTTGTTGGATGGGAAGAGAAGACTTGCTGGAGCAGCCCGGTCCTCTCCTCGGAGATGCAGGAGAGACCGCTGGTCGCCTGCTGTCCTCGGTGGTAAGATGGAAAGAGTGCTGGAGCAGCCTTCCTTGGACCTTGGTCTTATATAGGCTTGGCTTTTCACACTTATGCGTGACTTTGCTGAAACAAAAGGAACCTGTTGCCTCCTGGGAGACTTGAGTTCTTTGACCTTCTCAGAACAAAGAGAACACGTTGCACCCTGGGAGACTGAGTTCGGGAGGCTCGGTCCAGCACATGCGGCCATGTGGTTTCAAGTTTTGTCCACACATGAAGGCCGAAAGGAGGCCTGTGGTTTGCACAAAAACATTGCCCAACACTGGACAATATCGTCTCTAAAGCGCTGCCGTCAGATACCACTCGGTCCTGAACGTCCTCTTCAGGAACATTTAAAGTGACTCTTGGACTTCGTGTGGTCTTCATCTGTTGTTTCCTGTTTGACTTTAAGTTATTTTGTGTCTGATGATGTTTGACTTCGTCTTGTCTCCTGCTCGAAGCTGATTCACCACATGTCTCACTGTCCCTGCCTCAGCTTCACAAGCTCTATTGGCCATGTGTGTTACACACTCAGAGCCTTGGTCAGTTTGTCTGCTCCTCTCACACCAAACCTGTGACACCGAACATTGTCATCAGGCCCATATGACGGAGATTAGGCAGTTAGCAACTGTTTGCCAGATCTAGGCCACAAGTAAACACTAGCAACACCACATGTAAACCAAAGGGGCCAAAGGGGAACTCAGTTAGTTTTGTGCCATATTCAGCATTTAACACCTGGGCCACTTTAGGTTCATAGATCACACTTTGTCCAGAGCTCTTTAAATGACACATTGCTTCATAATAAAAGGTCACCAGCAAAAGAAGGAATAAAGATCTTTGAAATGCAGTCGTATTTTACTTTATTTAAAGATGTTAGTATTTGAAACACTGACTTTCAACACTGTACAGTTTACAACTTCTGAAATATTGATCCTCATTTTGTGACCTTTAGGAACTGAATCAATACAAGTGATTCGACGTGGAACAACAAATGTTTGAGGTGTTTGGAGATTTCTTTCATTTTCATTCCATATATAAATGGATTAAGAAGAGGATGATACACCATTATTTGTAATGTCAATATCAAACGGGCAAGTTTTGGTATATCTGATTCCAGTCGAACTACAATGACGTCATACGCAACAAAACTGGAAAGGTTGATGAGAACCAGCAGGTGAGGTAAACAGGTTTGTAGAGCTTTTGTCCTCGTTGTTTTAAACCTTCTGTAAGTGACGATGAGTATCCTGATGTAAGTAAAAAGTATGAAGAGCATCGGGAGAAGAACATTATTCAGCAACAGAAACACGCCATAAATGGACAGAGCCACTGAGGGCACACATTGAAGTTTGAAAATTGACGTGTTGCAGAAGATGCCTTTCATACTGTTGTGACAGATATTTACATGAATGTACAATACAACTAATATTACAAATTCACAAACAGGAACAAACCAAGCTGTGAAGAGAAAGACTTTTACAGTTGTCTTCCTCATGATTGTTGGATATTGCAGAGGTTTACATATGGACACATATCTGTCATAAGCCATGGCCGTCAACAATATAAACTCTGAACCGGTCATAGTGTAATACACAGCAGCTTGAAAGAGACAAGGTGGGAAAGTTGTGATCTGTTCTTCAGATAAGAAGTCGATCAAAAGCTTGGGGTAGATTGTTGTGCTGTAAAGTATAGAGTTGATTAACAAAGCTGCAATGAAGATGTACATCGGCTCATGGAGGTTTTCATGAATCACAATAAGATAAACAATGGTGGAATTCCAACAGATTATTATAATATATAATGTAAACATGACCACAAAATACACATATCTGTATTTCTGCACTTCCACATGTCCATCGAAAGTTATATACGTTACATTGACTTCATCATCCATCAGGCTTCTGAAAAACAGAGTGAATCAGTAACAGGTGCAGATCAAACAACAGCGGTTCATAAAGAACACGTAGCAAGTCTCACTGAGAGGATTCAGGAGCCTGTGGCCTGGAGGAGATTCACTCACTGACTCCAGAGGCACAGACAGTGGAGGGCTGCACTCTGGCTTTTTATCAGACTGCTTCACCCTCCATGAATCTCATTAAACTCTCCAACAACATGTCAACAACTTCAGAAAACTCTAGAGTCCTGGACCCAGAGGTTTTGTTCCTGTTGACCTCCTCTTGTTAGTTCCTGCACTTTGTTTTCTATTGTTTCAAATCAAATCAAATCAAAGTTTATTGTCACATGCAACAAATAGCTTAGTGTCGTCAGAGCAGTGAAATTCTACACAGACGGGCAATATAAGATAAAAGAAAATAACATATAACATAGTAACATATAACATATAACCTAGTAACATATAACATAGTACAACAATTTAAATTTAAATGAAGTAGGATAGCAGCAGTTTACAGGGTGAAGGAGTGAGGAATATTAAATTAAATAATGCTAGTGGAGGACCAAGATGGATGGTTTCTTAGGTATGGGGATGATGGTGGCCTGCTTGAAGCAGGTGGGGACTGTTGACAGATGTAGGGAGAGGTTGAATATGGAGGTGAAGACCTCCGCTAGCTGGTCTGCGCGCCTCCTCAGGACGCAGCCTGGAACTCCATCGGGCCCAGATGACTTTCGAGGCTTCACTCTTTGAAGCTCTCGCCTCACGTCAGCCACGGTCAGGGACAGAGTGCAGTCGTCTCGGTCCTCGACCAGTCTCGCACGGATGGAAGGGTGTTGGTTGCCTCAAACCGTACGTAGAAGGTGTTGAGGTCATCAGGTAGAGAGGAGGCGGGCTGATCATCACTGCTATTTCTCCCTTTATAGCCTGTGATGTGTCGCTCAGGAAGAACAAAAAGGGTGTAAGTGCACCGGAGCGTGCACGTGACTGCCTCTAGTCCAGTCGTGCGATCGACCCACACTGCCTTCGCGATCGACGTATTGGGAACCCCTGGTCTACAGGATGGAAGGCTGCCTCCGAGCTGCAGGAGGGCCGTCATCACCCTGCTGCCAAAGAAGGGAGACCTACAAGAGTTGAAGAACTGGAGGCCGGTCTCTCTGTTATGCACAGATCACAGAATCCTGTCCAAAGCTCTGACCCTCAGAGTGAGGGAGGTGATGGCGTCCGTCATCCACCCTGACCAGACTTACTGTGTGCCCGGCTCATAAGTGACAATGTCGCTTTGATTCCAGATGTTTTGGACCTCTCCAGTTCATTGGCAATAGAGCCTGGTCTTATTTCTATAGACCAGGAACAGGCTTTTGACCGGGTTGAACACCAGTACTTATGGCAGACTCTGGCTGCTTTTGGGTTCAACTCAGGCTTTATAGCCATGATCCGGGTTTTAAATACAGACATTGCAAGTGTTGTGAAAATAAATGGTGGGCTGAGTGCTCCTGTTAACCTCCAGAGGGGGGTGAGGCAGGGCTGCTCTCTCTCCGGCCAACAAGCCTCTGCTCCACAACCCAAGGAATGTCGCAAACAAATCCAAACAAAGTCCACGCTTTCTCACTCCCTTCCAGTGCCCAGAAAATGTTCAGTCCTCGAAATAATCCATTACATGACTCCCAGGCAATAATCCCATTCGGCGAAAAAAATCCATGCAAGTTGTAAATGATATCCAGTTCCTTGAACCTCTGGCAGCACCGCCAGCCCGCAGCTCCAAAAAAACCACACACCCCAGTCGGGACGTCACTTCCCCAAATTTAACACGTTTCCCGTTACAGAACCCCATATGTACATAATCACACAAATAATAAACAAATACATACACAGATCCATTCCCTCATTCCTATAGTTTTGAGGCGTCTGACTAATGACATGTGTACCTTTTATCGATACACAAAGTGCACTAAGGTGACCTTTACAAAATGATGAATCATTAAATAACATTAACTTTATTTCCCCTTTTTAATAAATCCTTTTGTAGTTAAAGTATCAGTATTCTGTGATTATTTGTGCATATGTATGTGAATGCAGCTGGATTATGATAGCCTGTGCTCAAACTTAAAACCCTTTATTGTTTATTAAATAATCATTAATATTAACAATTGAGATTATTGATTTAACTTTTATCAGATGAGACTGATATTTATAGACTGACTTGTTGGTCCCTTGAACCAGGTTGGTGCCTTATCATTTTTAATTATTGTGAATAAATAATTTTTATTTTAATAATCATATTTCATGATTATTAATAATTAGCCAAAATCAAGTCTACTACTATTGCACAACACTTTGTCCAGAGCAATTTAAATAACACATTGCTTCATAATAAAAGGTCACCAGCAAAAGAAGGAATAAAGATCTTTGAAATGCAGTCGTATTATACTTTATTTAAAGATGTTAGTATTTGAAACACTGACTTTCAACACTGTACAGTTTACAACTTCTGAAATATTGATACTCATTTTGTGACCTTTAGGAACTGAATCAATACAAGTGATTCAACCTGCAACCACAAATGTTTGAGGTGTTTGGAGATTAGTCTCATTTTCAGTCCGTATATAAATGGATTAAGAAGAGGATGATACACTATTATTTGTACTGTCAATATCAAACGGACAAGTTTTGGTATATCTGATTCCAGTCGAACTACAATGACGTCATACACAATAAAACCAGAAAAGTTGATGACAACCAGCAGGTGAGGTAAACAGGTCTGTAGAGCTTTTGTCCTCGTTGTTTTAAACCTTCTGTAAGTGACGATGAGTATCCTGATGTATGTAAAAAGTATGAAGAGCATCGGGAGAAGAACAATATTCAACAACACAAACACGCCATAAATGGACAGAGCCACTGAGGGCACACATTGAAGTTTGTAAATTGACGTGTTGCAGTAGAGGCCTTTCAGACTGATGGGACAGATCTTTACATTCATATACAATACAACTGATACTCCAAGTTCACAAACAGGAACAAACCAAGCTGTGAAGAGAAAGACTTTTACAGTTGTCTTCCTCATGATGGTTGGATATTGCAGAGGTTTACATATGGACACATATCTGTCATAAGCCATAGCTGACAACAATAGAAACTCTGAAGTGGTCAGAGTGTAATACACAGCAGATTGAAAGAGACATCGTGGGAAAGTTGTGATCTGTTCTTCAGATAAGAAGTCGATCAAAAGCTTGGGGTAGATTGTTGTGCTGTAAAGTATAGAGTTGATTAACAAAGCTGCAATGAAGATGTACATCGGCTCATGGAGGTTTTCATGAATCACAATAAGATAAACAATGGTGGAATTCCAACAGATTATTATAATATATAATGTAAACATGACCACAAAATACACATATCTGTATTTCTGCACTTCCACATGTCCATCGAAAGTTATATACGTTACATTGACTTCATCATCCATCAGGCTTCTGAAAAACAGAGTGAATCAGTGCAGATGCAGATCAAACAACAGACGTTCATAAAGAACACGTAGCAAGTCTCCCTGAGAGGATTCAGGAGCCTGTGGCCTGGAGGAGATTCACTCACTGACTCCAGAGGCACAGACAGTGGAGGGCTGCACTCTGGCTTTTTATCAGACTGCTTCACCCTCCATGAATCTCATTAAACTCTCCAACAACATGTCAACAACTTCAGAAAACTCTAGAGTCCTGGACCCAGAGGTTTTGTTCCTGTTGATCTCCTCTTGTTAGTTCCTACACTTTGTTTTCTATTGTTTTCATGTCTCTGTGCTTATTTAGTTTTCTTGCCCGTGATATGTTAAGATCAGCTTCATGTGAATATCTTCAGATTTGGAACTGATTCGATTTTGGTGATTTAAAGTCAAAAGATCAAGGTCAAGTGACCTTTTGTTGTTGTGAACATGATGTATAAGGAATTAAAAGATATAAGGATTCTGCGCAGCCATCACTGTCTGGTTTGGATCGGCCACCAGACAGGAATAGACAGCAACAGACAGTCCAGTCTGCAGACTGCCCCCCCATCCAGGACCTGGACAGAGTCATGAACCATCACTACAGACCCATCACAACCAGTTCCATCTCCTCCCCTCTGGAGGCGCTAAAGAGCGCTGAGGGCGACCAGACAGCAGAACAGCTGGTTTCCTCTGGCTTCTTATTTCATTGTTGTTGTGTTTTATGTTCATATAAACATACTTCTGCATATGTAATTATATTTTGTTTTCTTAAATAGTAGGTAAATGTTTGCTTAACCTTGTGCTGCTTTTTTCACCTTGTTCTTTATGGTTTATTGTCTATTTCTGTAGTTGAGAGCAACAGAAAAACCAGAGTCAAATTCCTTGTATGTGTACAAATACATGGCCAACATCGCAATCTAGTAGCTTCTACAGGAAATCAAGGGCATTAAGATTCCCTCAGGTCCAAACAGTCGGCTATAGCCAACCTGCTGGGCGTCTCAGCACTGGGAGCTCTGGTCAGGTCCCGGTTCATGAACATCTCACAGATGGATGCCCCCTCCCAGTTCGTCTTTGGGTTGGAGGAGACAAATGGACAAAGGAAGACCATTCACTGTTTACGAACATGGAGCGGCTCTGAAGTCTCCGACTCGTCTGAGGTCAGGAAGTGTGCTACAGGTTTCTATAGAGACCTCTTTAAAAGTGAGTGGTCAAGTAATCCAGATGTGCACAGCAGCTTTCTGGAAGGTCTCCCTCAAGTAAGCACGAGCAACAACACGGAGCTAGCTGCAGACATTACAAAGGAAGAGCTGCACAGAGCCACCATGAGCCTGCAGAGCGGCAAAGCTCCAGGGATAGACGGCCTTCCTGCTGATTTCTTTAAGTCCTTCTGGGGCATCTTAGGAAAGGATCTGCTCGAGGTACCATGACATGACATGGCGGCAGACTCTGAAATTATAAAATAAAATCTTCACCACGGCTTTGATGAAGGAAAACATGCCTCACCCCCCAGCTGATCTGATGCTGGTGATGGTGATGCTGCAGGTGAAGCTGATGCTGAGGACGAAGGAGATGCTGACGATGATGATGATGAGGATGAGGACGAATTGCACTGGATGGGATGAAGGTTGGGGAGTACATGAAATCCCCAGTAAGTGGTTTACACCATTAAATGGTGTGAAAAGAGGGTTTGTAAGGATTTCAATATTTTAACTGTAGTCGTCGTCTGGCTGTACTCTTAACAATAAAGATAGAAGCAGTTTTAGCTAGATATTATGCCTTCATACAAATGCTTTTAATAACAGTTGCTGCTTGGGGTTAATAATTAATCTTTTAATTGTTCTTAATTCTTACTTCTGATATTAAAGGCTTATTCCCTTTGCTGCACTCAACATCCCACAGAGTTCACAGAACTGTCCCTTCTGGGGCAAAGTCAGACTAACATTGTTTGGGTTCAGTTGTTCCTAATGTTTACACAGTCAGGACATGTTTTGATGAAGCAGAAACATAATAATCTTTTCTCCAATTGTAAACACCATTGCCCCTATTGGCATCTGCTGGGTCAAGGCCTTTCAAGAAGTGAACAGGTTGCCGAGCAACTATCAAAGTAGGAGTGTCATTGGGAGTGGCTCCTTACTAATTCCGTATTTCAAATGCCAGGAGGATGGCCTACGCCTGCGCACTTCCGGGGAGGGAGGAACAAAAATCTACTGTTATAAAATGGATAGACGCCGGATGTTTGTGGCGCTCTGATACGACTAGTGTGTTGGAAGCCCATTGCTTTGCTGATTAATAACCTGTTCATTGCTTCCTATGTTCTTGATTGAACAAACCGAGTTCGGCTCATCTTCTCATACAAAGGATAAACAAACACGCATGACAGTAGTCAACCACAGTTTACAGAATGGAAGGCTGCCTCTGAGTAGAACATTGTTAGTAATGTTGGGGTAGAGTCCTGAGTGATCTGAGTTTTCAACAATGGGTCGTAAAACTTGAGACCAGGCTCGGGAAACCCCTTACATTAGAAATCCAGCATAGAGCTCTTATCTCCATGTGGCAGCAGATCACTTCCTGGGTCCTGTGAAGGACCCCACTGTAAGCCGCTCCCTGAGACTTGACTTCTGACCTTTCCATTGTCCGCAGGCCACACTGACCCCTGACCCCTCCTCCAAGGAGGCTGGCCTCCTCCCAGGGATACAAAACCCCTGGAATCAGAGAAATCACTCTCTTTCCTCCGATGCTGACGTCGCCACTAGACCCCCCCCGGGGGTCTTCATAGTCGACCCAGTAAGCTAATGGAGACGATAAGACGTTTGTTTTATTCATTTCAATTCATTTCATTCATTCATTCTTTTATCTTAGTTGACGTTTTATTTTGGAAAGGACTTTTCCTGTTTTAACTTGGAAAGATCAAACAGGAAATTGCTCGCTGGACAATCTCAGACTGTTTCCTTTTCCACACGGATTTTACTTTTATTCTTTCTCCACACGATCTACAACGGCTACAAACAGCCGCATGTTCCTGTGAGTGACCACGAGCTCCGCTGCTGCAGAAGAAGACGAAACCTCATCTCGCCACGGAGCACGACGGATCGGCTCCGGCCCAGCTGCGGTGCTCACGAGAGCCCGCCTGAGAGACTTCAAGCGATTCACTGAACCTCCGGGGATTCGCGCCAATGCGCATGCAACCCACGAAATCACGGTCACAGTAAGAGGCTTATGTTGTCTGGGCAGATGTTAGTTTTGATACGTAGCATATTGTTTAATATTTGATTGTATCTGTTGCGAGACCGCTGAGTCTCATTGTTTTAGCCGGCTACGACGAGCCGCTACTTCCGGTTCATTTCCGGGTTTGGTGTTAGTGGTTGAGCGCTGCGAGGAAAGCCTCCAGCCACGCTGTTAACGTCTGTGTTAGTCTGCAGTGAGTTTACCGATCAGAACCTCAGCCCACAACGTTCGCTTGGGGCTGAGGGGTGAATCACTGTTAATCTATCTCTGGCGTGTTTTTAAGAGCTTCTTTGAACTCTCCTTGCATGTCTTCTCTCTCTCTCTCTCTCTCTCTCCTTCTAAACCGACCTATACCCACTTCTGACCTGTATTTATAATACAGGTCATGTCACATAGTTAAATCTATGCTTAGAGAGGCTGAACACATCTGGAAACCATTCGGCCCCCAAAGCCAAGCAGAGATAAGAATTCTCTTTGTCTAAAATTTCCTTTGTGTAATTCATGTGACGACCACCAGTGTGCGCTCCGGCCACATGGTGTCATTAACATATTCTCCATTTTGGATAACGTTAAGTTAAACCACCATCTTGAGTCTATTATTGCCACGCCTTCGCTCCCTCTCTCCTCCTATTCTGGCTCTAAATTCATAACGGCTCCGCCATCTTGTTTTGTAGTCAATCCGCCATTTTGAGAGTTTTTAGGCCTTGATTCCACGAATCATGATCGGCCTCCATCTTAGATGTGATGTCACTACGCGTCATCGCCACGCCCCTTCTTTTTCTCTCTCTCTCGCACACACACACACACACACACACACACACACACACACATTGATAGACACAGACAGATACACACACACAGAGACACATAGATGGACCAGAGGTTACATGCGTGTTCTAAATTGTGATAAGCTGCTGTTGTTATCTTTGAAATATGGGAGTTTGTTAAAATGATAAATCATTAAATAACACTAACTTTATTTCACATACACACACATAGACACACCCACACAGAGAGACACTTTGACACAGACACACACACACAGAGACAGACATACATAGGTAGACCGCAGGTTTTACATGTATTTTCTGAATTGTGATAAGTGCTGCTGCTGTGTTTATCTTTGAAATATCGGAGCTTGTTAAAATGATACATCATTGAATAACATTATAACTTTATTTCCCCCTTTTAATAAATACTTTTGTAATTAAAGTATCTGTAGTCTGTGATTATTTGTGCATAAGTGTGTGATTGCAGCTGGATTATGATTGCCTGTGCTCGAACTTAGAAGCCTTCACTGTTTATTAAGTAATCGTTAATATTAAAATATTGACATTATTAATTTGACATTTATCATTATGAGACTGATAATTATAGCTTGACATCGATGGTCCCTGGAAACCAGGGTGGTGCCCCCCTTTCTCAATTATTAATAAAGATAGTATTATTCTTAAATTGATAATTTTATTGTTTTTGACTAATTATTTTCATTATTCTTGGTTGATAACCTTATCATTGTTAATTGATAGCTTGTACTTTCTAATTGATAATTCCTATTTTCTCATTAGTGGTTTTATTGTTATTTGATTACTGATCATCTTCAATTAATAATTTAATTATTTTTGATAGATAATTTTTATTATTTTAATAATCATATTTCATGATTATTACTAATTAGCCAACGTCAAGTCTACTCCTATTGCACAACTTAAATGGTGCCCCGTGTGAGGCAATCTAACTCCAGCTGTATCATAATATGGGTTACAATAATCCAGATTCTTTTTTTCAGAAATTAAATTTTTTTTGAAAAATTAAATTTTTTTTAAAAATTTTTTAAAAATTTTTCAAAACTTTTCCTTTCTCTCATTTGGTATTGATCATGATTCGTTGTTGAAGAAGAAAATAATTTTGGAAATGTATTCTTCTTTGCAAAGTTTTATTTTTAATTCATTTGAACTTTTACCAAACCGGTATACCAGTGCCTGGTGTATCCGTAATTGGCTGCAGATTGCAATCGGTGGTTGTGTTCT
Source organism: Limanda limanda (assembly GCF_963576545.1). Lineage (NCBI taxonomy): Eukaryota > Metazoa > Chordata > Actinopteri > Pleuronectiformes > Pleuronectidae > Limanda > Limanda limanda. The sequence continues at coordinate 949,530 of NC_083651.1, forward strand.
CGAAGCACAAGAATCATAAATAATTTAAGAAAAGAGAAATATAATTCTGGAAATGTATTTCTCTTTGAAATTTTATTTTTAATCCCTTTGCACCTGTCCCAAGCAGGTATACTAGTGCCTTGTGTATCCGTGGTTGGTTGCTTCTAGCATATAAGTGGTTGTGTCATCTCAATGCACAATAATTATGATTAAATTTTTGAAGAGAGACATAGGTTCGAAACTAATTTCTTTTTGAAGTTTCTTTATTCTTAAATTCCCTTTGCTAAGCAGACTTTTGTGTAACTTTGGTTGGTTGCTGACTGCGTTTCAGTAGTTGGTAATTTTTATAGGAGATTTTCTGCATGCTTTTTGATCTTAAGGAGACAAACTAGATTTGAGAGACTAGTTTTGAGAAGACTAGTTGTTGAACAACTAGGTCTTAAGGATTGAGCCACCGAGCTATCCTTCATGGGGCAAGCGCTCCCTCGGGACCAGATGTCCTATTAGAGACTGTAGCCAGTCTGATTAATTTTTTCTAATGATGCGGTGAGTGAATTGAGTGAGTATGATTTAAGTACCTGCGATCGCAAGATCAAGAACTGTCCATGCACTCATCAACCCCACTGGCCCGCACCCAAAAATACCCCATGCTCTGGGTCAACTGACACTCCTCTACCAGCAGAGAGCCGAGCTGCAGACCCAAGAACATGCGAAGGCGCCCAGAGCCATGCAAGCAGCATGTCGAGCGGATCAGGAGAAGAACTCCCACCTGCGGCATATCATCGAGACCCGCAAAGAACAGGACCAGGCGGTGCAGGAGCACACGCAGGTCAAAGGTCAGCAGAAAGGGGGGCACAGTCAAACAGAGCTGCCCCCCCTCCAGCTGAGATCCCTGATGACAGGACCAGGAGCTGACGTCATTCCCGGTGGAGCCAGCAGAGCAGAGACACTGGGAGAACAGCTGCGAGCACAGCTCCACAACCCTCATGCAGAGGGAGCTTTGCTCTGGAGAGCCAGACACACCCAGCAGTCCACCGCTCCGACCCACTCAACACCAAAGGGGGAGCAGGACTCAACCCCTAGACGTGCAGTGACCTGGGACCGCTATGAGGCAACATCAAATGCCTGTCCAGCGGACACTAAGCATCCACTCCAGCCAGAAAGAACACATCCTGCGCGGAGCCATGCTGATCCACATCACAACGACGGAAGGAATCCGTCCTGGAGGGCTGAAGGTGATTCCCAGTCTGCCACTCAGGCAGAGGCGCACCATGACTCACGGTCGCGTCCTGGATGGTCCTCCACCCCGGTGCAAGAGATGGTGGCCACGAAGATGAGTTCCGTGGCACATACGAGTCAGAAGACACTGATGACTCAGCACCCCCTCAAAGAGAGGAAATCCGCAACCGGCGGCAAGAGCCCCTTGAAAAAGACATTTATCGCTTCGACCCAAACAGCCAAGGGTTCAACGAAGACGACACCGTGGTTCTGGCAGTTCAAGTCCAAACACATGTGGACCCGGTGCTGGAAGATGACAACTTTCCCCACGCCCAGATGAACCCCAGCAAAGAGAACCAGAAACAACGACCCTTCCAACAGGGTGCCCCTCAATCATTTTATTTGAAGTCGTTTCATTTTCTTCTTTTATCTTAGTCAACGTTTTTATTTTGAAAAGGACCTTTCCTGTTTTAACTTGGAAAGATCAAACAGGAAATTGCTGGCTGGACGATCTCAAACTGTTTCCTTTTCCACACGGACTTTACTTTTATTCTTTCTCCACACGATCTACAACGGCTACAAACAGCCGCACGTTCCTGTGAGTGACCACGAGCTCCGCTGTTGCAGAAGAAGACGAAACCTCATCTCGCCACGGAGCACGACGGATCGGCTCCGGCCCAGCTGCGGTGCTCACGAGAGCCCGCCTGAGAGACTTCAAGCGATTCACTGAACCTCCGGGGATTCGCGCCAATGCGCAGGCAACCCACGAAATCACGGTCACAGTAAGAGGCTTATGTTGTCTGGGCAGATGTTAGTTTTAATATGTAGCATGTTGATTTAATACTTGAGCGTATTTTGTTGATGGAACTTCCGTGTTCCATTGTTTTAGCCGGCCACTACTCCGAGCCGCTACTTCCGGTTTCCGGTTTGATCGCAATGTTTTGTGTTGCAGTAAATAGGGCCGCGAGAAGCTCCTCCGCCCGCACTGTTAACGTCTGTGTGAGTCTGCAGTGATTTCACCGATCAGAACCTCGGCCCACAACGCTCGCTTGAGGGCTGAGGGGTGAATCACTGTTAACTCATCTCAGGCGTACTTTTAAGAGCTTCTTTGAACTCTCCTTACATGTTTTCTCTCTCTCTCTCTCTCTCTCCTTCTAAACCGACCTATACACACTTCCGATCTGTATTTATAATACAGTTCATGTTACATAGTTAAATCTATGCTTAGAGAGGCTGAACACATCTGGAAACCATTCGGCCCCCAAAGCCAAGCAGAGATAAGAATTCTCTTTGTCTAAAATTTCCTTTGTGTAATTCATGTGACGACCACCAGTGTGAGTTCAGGCCACATGGTCATTAACATATTCTCCATTTTGGATAACGTTAAGTTAAACCCACCATTTTGAGTCTATTATTGCCACGCCTCCGCTCTCTCTCTCCTCCCATCCTGGCTCTAAATTCATAACGGCTCCGCCATCTTGTTTTGTAGTCAATCCGCCATTTTGAGAGTTTTTAGGCCTTGATTCCACGAATCATGATCGACCTCCATCTTAGATGTGATGTCACTACGCGTCATCGCCACGCCCCTTCTTTTTCTCTCTCTCTCGCACACACACACACACACACACACACACACACACACACACACACACACACACACATTGATAGACACAGACAGACACACACACACAGAGACACATAGATGGACCAGAGGTTACATGCGTGTTCTAAATTGTGATAAGCTGCTGTTGTTATCTTTGAAATATGGGAGTTTGTTAAAATGATAAATCATTAAATAACACTAACTTTATTTCACATACACACACATAGACACACACACACAGAGAGACACTTTGACACAGACACACACACACAGAGACAGACATACATAGGTAGACCGCAGGTTTTACATGTATTTTCTGAATTGTGATAAGTGCTGCTGCTGTGTTTATCTTTGAAATATCGGAGCTTGTTAAAATGATAAATCATTGAATAACATTATAACTTTATTTCCCCTTTTTAATAAATACTTTTGTAATTAAAGTATCTGTAGTCTGTGATTATTTGTGCATAAGTGTGTGATTGCAGCTGGATTATGATTGCCTGTGCTCGAACTTAGAAGCCTTCACTGTTTATTAAGTAATCGTTAATATTAAAATATTGACATTATTAATTTGACATTTATCATTATGAGACTGATAATTATAGCTTGACATCGTTGGTCCCTGGAAACCAGGGTGGTGCCCCCTTTCTCAATCATTAATATAGATAGTATTATTCTTAAATTGATAATTTTATTGTTTTTGACTAATTATTTTCATTATTCTTGGTTGATAACCTTATCATTATTAATTGATAGCTTGTACTTTCTAATTGATAATTCCTATTTTCTCATTAGTGGTTTTATTGTTATTTGATTACTGATCATCTTCAATTAATAATTTAATTATTTTTGATAGATAATTTTTATTATTTTAATAATCATATTTCATGATTATGAATAATTAGCCAACGTCAAGTCTACTCCTATTGCACAACAGTAATTTGTGATTTTTATACTTTATTATATTCATAATAAATGTCTTCTTTTCACAAATGTTCTTTCATTAATGTTGCATAAGTGAATTTTGCCAACCTCTACACTGTCAAGAACTCCATAACCTTCAATGTTCATTATATAATCTATAATAGTAAATATTGAGATTTCTAATTGAACTAGATCAAAATGAGACTAATCTTTACATTTGATTGTTGGTCCCTAATACCAGGGTGGTGCCCCGTTGTTTATAAATTATAATTGCAAATTATATTATTCTTAATTAATAACTTTGTCTTTTTTTAAATGATGATTGTATTATTTTTAATAAATAATTGTATTATATTAATAATCATATTTTATGATTATTAATAATTAGCCAACATCTAGTCTAGCTATTATTGCCCAACACCAGTTCATTGACAATAGAGCCTGGTCTTATTTCCATATACCAGGAACAGGCTTTTGACCGGGTTGAACACTAGTACTTATGGCACACTCTGGCTGCTTTTGGGTTCAACTCAGGCTTTATAGCCATGATCCGGGTTTTTTATACAGACATTGCGAGTGTTCTGAAAGTAAATGGTGGGCTGAGTGCTCCTGTTAACCTCCAGAGGGGGGTGAGGCAGGGCTGCTCTCTCTCCGGCCAACAAGCCTCTGCTCCACAACCCAAGGAAGGTTTTAAAAGGTGTGATTTCTGCAAAGAACAGAAAAGCTAATTAGCTGTTTCCAACACTGGACAATATCGTCTCTAAAGCTCTGCCGTCAGATACCACTCGGTCCTGGACGTCCTCTTCAGGAACATTTAAAGTGACTCTCGGACTTCGTGTGGACTTCATCTGTTGTTTCCTGTTTGACTTTAAGTTATTTTGTGTCTGATGATGTTTGACTCCGTCTTGTCTCCTGCTCGGAGCTGATTCACCACATGTCTCACTGTCCCTGCCTCAGCTTCACCACCTCTACTGGCCATGTGTGTTACACTCTTAGAGCCTTCGTCAGTTTGTCTGCTCCTCTCACACCAAACCTGTGACACCGAACATCGTCATCAGGCCCATATGACGGAGATTAGGCAGTTAGCGACTGTTTGCCAGATCCAGGCCACAAGTAAACCATAGCAACACCACATGTAAACCAAAGGGGCCAAAGGGGAGCTCAGTTAGTTTTGTGCTATATTCAGCATTTACCACCTGGGACACTTTAGGTTCATAGATCACACTTTGTCCAGAGCTCTTTAAATGACACATTGCTTCATAAAAAAAGGTCACTAGCAAAAGAAGGAATAAAGATCTTTGAAATGCAGTCGTATTATACTTTATTTAAAGATGTTAGTATTTGAAACATTGACTTTCAACAGCGTACAGTTTACAACTTCTGAAATATTGATCCTCATTTTGTGAACTTTAGGATCTGAATCAATACAAGTGATTCGACCTGGAACAACAAATGTTTGAGGTGTTTGGAGATTTCTTTCATTTTCAGTCCGTATATAAATGGATTAAGAAGAGGATGATACACCATTATTTGTAATGTCAATATCAAACGGGCAAGTTTTGGTATATCTGATTCCAGTCGAACTACAATAACGTCATACGCAACAAAACAGGAAAGGTTGATGAGAACCAGCAGGTGAGGTAAACAGGTCTGTAGAGCTTTTGTCCTCGTTGTTTTAAACCTTCTGTAAGTGACGATGAGTATCCTGATGTAAGTAAAAAGTATGAAAAGCATCGGGAGAAAACTAATATTCAGCAACACAAACACGCCATAAATGGACAGAGCCACGGAGGGCACACATTGAAGTTTGTAAATTGACGTGTTGCAGTAGAGGCCTTTCAGACTGTTGTGACAGTTCTTTACAGTCATATACAATACAACTGATATTCCAAATTCACAAACAGGAACAAACCAAGCTGTGAGGAGAAAGACTTTTACAGTTGTTTTACTCATAATTGTTGGATATTGTAGAGGTTTACATATGGACACATATCTGTCATAAGCCATAGCTGACAACAATAGAAACTCTGAAGTGGTCAGAGTGTAATACACAGCAGCTTGAAAGACACAAGGTGTGAAAGTCGTGATCTGTTCTTCAGATAAGAAGTCGATCAAGAGCTTGGGGTAGATTGTTGTGCTGTAAAGTATAGAGTTGATTAACAAAGCTGCAATGAAGATGTACATCGGCTCATGGAGGTTTTCATGAATCACAATAAGATAAACAATGGTGGAATTCCAACAGATTATTATAATATATAATGCAAACATGACCACAAAATACACATATCTGTATTTCTGCACTTCCACATGTCCATCGAAAGTTATATACGTTACATTGACTTCATCATCCATCAGGCTTCTGAAAAACAGAGTGAATCAGTAACAGGTGCAGATCAAACAACAGACGTTCATAAAGATCACGTAGCAAGTCTCCCTGAGAGGATTCAGGAGCCTGTGGCCTGGAGGAGATTCACTCACTGACTCCAGAGGCACAGACAGTGGAGGGCTGCACTCTGGCTTTTTATCAGACTGCTTCACCCTCCATGAATCTCATTAAACTCTCCAACAACATGTCAACAACTTCAGAAAACTCTAGAGTCCTGGACCCAGAGGTTTTGTTCCTGTTGACCTCATCTTGTTAGTTCCTACACTTTGTTTTCTATTGTTTTCATGTCTCTGTGCTTATTTAGTTTTTCTTGTCCGTGATATGTTAAGATCAGCTTCATGTGAATATCTTCAGATTTGGACTCAAAGTGGAACTGATTAGATTTTGGTGATTTAAGGTCAAAAGATCAAGGTCACATGACCTTTTGTTGTTGTGAACATGATATTTAAGGAATTAAAAGATATAAGGATTCTGCGCAGCCATCACTGTCTGGTTTGGATCGGCCACCAAACAGGAACAGACAGCAACAGACAGTCCGGTCTGCAGACTGCCCCCCCATCCAGGACCTGGACAGAGTCATGGACCATCACTGCAGACCCATCACAACCAGTTCCATCTCCTCCCCTCTAGAGGCGCTAAAGAGCGCTGAGGGCGACCAGACAGCAGAACAGCTGGTTTCCTCTGGCTTCTTATTTCATTGTTGTTGTGTTTTATGTTCATATTAACATACTTCTGCATATGTAATTATATTTTGTTTTCTTAAATAGTAGGTAAATGTTTGCTTAACCTTGTGCTGCTTTTTTCACCTTGTTCTTTATGGTTTATTGTCTATTTCTGTACGTTGAGAGCAACAGAAAAACCAGAGTCATATTCCTTGTATGTGTACGAATACATGGCCAACATCTCAATCTAGTAGCTTCCACAGGAAATCGAGGGCATTAAGATTCCCTCAGTTCCAAACAGTCAGCTATAGCCAACCTGCTGGGCGTCTCAGCACTGGGAGCTCTGGTCAGGTCCCGGTTCATGAACATCTCACAGATGAATGCCCCCTCCCAGTTCTTCTTTGGGTTGGAGCAGACAAATGGACAAAGGAAGATCATTCACTGTTTACGAACATGTAGCAGCTCTGAAGTCTCCGACTCGTCTGAGGTCAGGAAGTGTGCTACCGGTTTCTATAGAGACCTCTTTGAGAGTGAGTTGTCAAGTAATCCAGATGTGCACAGCAGCTTTCTGGATGGTCTCCCTCAGGTAAGCAGGAGCAACAACACGGAGCTAGCTGCAGACATTACAAAGGAAGAGCTGCACAGAGCCACTGTTGGGAAACACGTTTTTATGAAACCAAAGGCTAATATCCGGCCTTCATGTCTAGTCAAAACCTTGAGGCCGCATGGCCTCTTTGTCTAGAGAAAGGAAGGAACTCAGTCTCCTAAGGGGCAACATGTTTTATTTGTTCTTGGAAGGCCAAGAAACTCAGCCTCCCAGGGGGCAACAGGTTTCATTCTTCTCCCAGGATGCCCAGAGGTGTCAAAAAAGCCACCAGAGTCAATTCCAATTGGTCACTCTGGCCCATGACCTGTGAGGTCACCGGGCCTATATAAAGGGACTTCTGCCCCAATTCTATCTCTCTTTTCCAACAACCCCTTCACGGACAGCAGGCTGTCCAGCCTCTCCTCTCCTGCATCGCCTAGCGGGGGCCTGGCTGCTCCTGCCTGGCATCTTCTCTTCGCATCAAAATCTACAAGAGGAGCGCAAAGGTCTAGCTTCCAGCTCACCTTCTCAAGGAAACCTCCTCACCCTTCAATCTCTACCAACTCCTAGCAGCGACTCGGTGTCCTGCAGGTAAGGACTTCAAACAAGCAACGGAGCGCCACAGCTCCACAGAACCGCGAAAGCAGAAACCTTACGACCAACCGGAGACTTCACACAAAGCCAGGACAAACGGTGAACTGCACAGCAACTTTCTCTCTTTCTGAGGACTGGTAACATACTGGGCTTAATAATTATACTAGACTAAGCAAGACTGTTTATTTGATTCTGTGTGGTGTTTATAAGTTTGCTACATGTGGTGATATTGTGGTTACAAGTTAAATCAAAGTTCACAGAATCTTTCATTCTCTAATAAGCATTTACACAGCAACGCATATCACTACCTACTTAGCTACGTCCCCACTCCAGAAGAAGGGGGGGAGCTACCAACTTACCAGCCACCATTTTGAGAAAACCCTGACTTACTTACACACACACACACAGTCACCTACACACCTTTGTTTTAGATCGTACTCTGTTAGTAATTTGTGTTTTATACTTTATTATATTCATAACAAATGTTTTTCTTTCACAAATGTTCTTTCATTAATGTTGCATAAGTGAATTTTGCAAACCTCTACACTGTCAAGAACTCTATAAACCTTCACTGTTCATTATATAATCTGTAATAGTAAATATGGAGATTTCTAAGTGAACTAGATCCAAATGAGACTGATCCTAATCAATAAATTGGCTATCTTTTCCCTTCCATGAAGGGTGGTGCCCCGAGAGAACTTTAACAAACTAAAGTTATGATTTAATTTTAATATTTTAATATTAATGTTTTATATTTTATTTTTTATAACCAAATTTATTGAATACCTAAAGGCACTCCATCTTATGGTATCACTCCTAACATTATTGCACAACACCACCATGAGCCTGCAGAGCGGCAAAGCTCCAGGGACAGACGGCCTTCCTACTGATTTCTTTAAGTCCTTCTGGGACATCTTAGAACAGGATCTGCTTAAGGTAGTCAATGACAATCTACAGAATGGAAGGCTACCTCTGAGCTGCAGGAGGGCCGTCATCACCCTGCTGCCGAAGAAGGGAGACCTACAAGAGTTGAAGAACTGGAGGCCGGTCTCTCTGTTGTGCACAGATCACAGAATCCTGTCCAAAGCTCTGGCCCTCAGACTGAGGGAGGTGATGGCGTCCGTCATCCACCCTGACCAGACTTACTGTGTGCCCGGCTCATAAGTGACAATGTCACTTTGATTCCAGATGTTTTGGACCTCTCCAGTTCATTGGCAATAGAGACTGGTCTTATTTCCATAGACCAGGAACAGGCTTTTGACCGGGTTGAACACTAGTACTTATGGCAGACTCTGGCAGCTTTTGTGTTCAACTCAGGCTTTATAGCCATGATCCGGGTTTTAAATACAGACATTGCGAGTGTTGTGAAAATAAATGGTGGGCTGTGTGCTCCTGTTAACCTCCAGAGGGGGGTGAGGCAGGGCTGCTCTCTCTCTGGACACCAAGCCTCTGCTCCATAACCCAAGGAAGGTTTTAAAAGGTGAGATTTCTGCAAAGAACAGAAAAGCTTATTAGCTGTTTCCAACACTGGACAATATCGTCTCTAAAGCGCTGCCGTCAGATACCACTCGGTCCTGAACGTCCTCTTCAGGAACATTTAAAGTGACTCTTGGACTTCGTGTGGTCTTCATCTGTTGTTTCCTGTTTGACTTTAAGTTATTTTGTGTCTGATGATGTTTGACTTCGTCTTGTCTCCTGCTCGGAGCTGATTCACCACATGTCTCACTGTCCCTGCCTCAGCTTCACCACCTCTATTGGCCATGTGTGTTACACTCTCAGAGCCTTCGTCAGTTTGTCTGCTCCTCTCACACCAAACCTGTGACACCGAACATCGTCATCAGGCCCATATGACGGAGCTTAGGCAGTTAGCGACTGTTTGCCAGATCCAGGCCACAAGTAAACCATAGCAACACCACATGTAAACCAAAGGGGCCAAAGGGGAACTCAGTTCGTTTTGTGCCATATTCACCATTTACCACTTGGGCCACTTTAGGTTCATAGATCACGCTGTTGGGGGAGGCCCAGTGATCTGACTTTTAGACAAAGGGTCGTAAACGAGGCCTACACGCGATGCTGAGACCAGCTCTAGAGTTTTCCTGGAGGTCGAAGCCCCCCAGCAGGCCCTGGGGGGGAGATGTGGCTTGGGGGCCTGCAGAGACCATACTGAAACCTGAGACATCCACTGAGGTCAAATCTGACAGTCAATTGGCTGAGGGCCACACTGACCCTGGAGCCCCTCCTCCTGGGGGTAGGCACCTGGGACATGAGATATAAGGGCTGAGCCCCCTCAAATCTTTGCCATTACCCTGCTTTAAGACTTCGAACAAGACCTCCGGGTCTTTCCAGATGTTCCAGCTGCTAAAGAGGGCGATTCACAGACGTTTGTTTTAATTCATTTTATTTTATTTCTTTTTATCTTCAGTCGACGTTTTATTTTGATAGGACTTTTTGCTATTTTAACTTGAAAGATCAAAACAGGTAGTTCACTTGCAGGCCGAGTTGAGTTCCACACAGACTGTTCTTTTTCCACACGATCTACAACGGCTACAAGCAGCCGCACATCCCCACAGAAGAAGACGAAGTTTCATTCCGTTCAAGGCAGCACGAGGAAATCCGCTCCCTTTCCGGTCCAGCGGCCGAGCTCCGTGTCCCACGAGAACCACCGAAGCACCGCTTGAGAGACCAAGTGATCCACTGGACTCCCGGCACATTCGCGCCGACGCTCATGCACACCGCGAGGGTTTTACAGTAAGAGGCTTATATTGTCTGGGCAGAGACTTGTTTTAATACTTAGCGTGTCGTTTTATATTTGAGTGTATTTGTTTTGTGTGAGACCTCCGAGTCCATTTTCAGCCGTAACGCTCCGCTACTTCCGGTTCATTTCCTGGTTCTTTGTGTTACAGTGCTTAGTGCCGCAAGAAGCGCCTCCGTTAATGTCCGTTTAAGTCTGCAGAGATTTTACCGATTGAAACATCAGCCCACAATGTCCCCTTGGGGGCTAAGTGGTAAAATCACTGAAAACGTATCTCCGGCGTGTTTTTAGGAGTTTCTCTGTTCTTTCCTTGCATGTTCTCTCTCTCTCTCTCTCTCTCTTTTCTCCTGAACCTACCTATACACACGATCTGTATTCATACATTTCATGTTGCAGAGATATATCTTTACTTAGAGAGCCTGAACGCATCTGGAAGCCATTCGGCCCCAAGGCCAAAGCAGAGATAAAGAAATCTCTTTGTCTGAAAATTCCTTTGTGTTAATTCACGTCACATCCGCCATTTTGGTTGTAGTCCTGGTGGGTCAGACCATCATTTTGAGAGTTTTTCAGCCCTCTTAATTATTATCGGCCGCCATCTTGGATGTGAACAGACAAAGTCACCACGTGACTGCGTCATACGTCATTGCCACTCCCCTCTCTCTCTCTTTCACACACACACACACACACACACACACACACACACACACACACACACATAGACACAGACAGACACACACACACAAACAGACACACATGCATGAACATAGGTTTCACATGTGTGTTCTGAATTGTGATAAGTGCTGCTGCTGTTGTTATCTTTGAAATATTGGAGTTTGTTAAAATTGTAACAAATCGCCCTGTTTAAACCCCAGGGGAAATGCACTACGCTTAAACTTTTTAAGGACACGGGCGGACCCGACCCGCTGTGTACGTTGCACGCTGCCTGAACAAGTTATCATAAACGAAAGATCTCTAGTAGGACCGATAACCTTGTTATCGGTCTGACCATAAATTAACTAAATATATATATAAACGAAATACACTCAAACAGGTTGCGTATTATACACTGTATTTAAACAAAACACCAATCAAACCCCACATATCCCCGCGCTCGTGCCCGCAAACTATGGCAGACCCGTAAACATAAACACGCTATTTACACACATTCAAACATCAATATTTTCCCACCCCAGGTCCATAACATAATCCCCAAACAAACGTCCAAAACAAAATGACGGCAGGTGTGGCGAGGTGAATGTCGCAAACAAATCCAAACAAAGTCCACGCTTTCTCACTCCCTTCCAGTGCCCAGAAAATGTTCAGTCCTCGAAATAATCGATTACATGACTCCCAGGCAATAATCCCATTCGGCGAAAAAAATCCATGCAAGTTGTAAATGATATCCAGTTCCTTGAACCTCTGGCAGCACCGCCAGCCCGCAGCTCCAAAAAAACCACACACCCCAGTCGGGACGTCACTTCCCCATATTTAACACATTTCCCGTTACAGAACCCCATATGTACATAATCACACAAATAATAAACAAATACATACACAGATCCATTCCCTCATTCCTATAGTTTTGAGGCGTCTGACTAATGACATGTGTACCTTTTATCGATACACAAAGTGCACTAAGGTGACCTTTACAAAATGATGAATCATTAAATAACATTAACTTTACTTCCCCTTTTTAATAAATCCTTTTGTAGTTAAAGTATCAGTATTCTGTGATTATTTGTGCATATGTATGTGAATGCAGCTGGATTATGATAGCCTGTGCTCAAACTTAAAACCCTTTATTGTTTATTAAATAATCATTAATATTAACAATTGAGATTATTGATTTAACTTTTATCAGATGAGACTGATATTTATAGACTGACTTGTTGGTCCCTTGAACCAGGGTGGTGCCTTATCATTTTTAATTATTTTGAATAAATAATTTTTATTTTAATAATCATATTTCATGATTATTAATAATTAGCCAACGTCAAGTCTACTACTATTGCACAACAACACTTTGTCCAGAGCAATTTAAATAACACATTGCTTCATAATAAAAGGTCACCAGCAAAAGAAGGAATACAGATCTTTGAAATGCAGTCGTATTATACTTTATTTAAAGATGTTAGTATTTGAAACACTGACTTTGAACAGCGTACAGTTTACAACTTCTGAAATATTGATCCTCATTTTGTGACCTTTAGGAACTGAATCAATACAAGTGATTTGACCTGGAACAACAAATGTTTGAGGTGTTTGGAGATTTCTTTCATTTTCAGTCCGTATATAAATGGATTAAGAAGAGGATGATACACCATTATTTGTAATGTCAATATCAAACGGGCAAGTTTTGGTATATCTGATTCCAGTCGAACTACAATAACGTCATACGCAATAAAACAGGAAAGGTTGATGAGAACCAGCAGGTGAGGTAAACAGGTCTGTAGAGCTTTTGTCCTCGTTGTTTTAAACCTTCTGTAAGTGACGATGAGTATCCTGATGTAAGTAAAAAGTATGAAGAGCATCGGGAGAAAACTAATATTCAGAAACAGAAACACGCCATAAATGGACAGAGCCACGGAGGGCACACATTGAAGTTTGTAAATTGACGTGTTGCAGTAGAGGCCTTTCAGACTGTTGTGACAGATCTTTACAGTCATATACAATACAACTGATATTCCAAATTCACAAACAGGAACAAACCAAGCTGTGAAGAGAAAGACTTTTACAGTTGTCTTCCTCATGATGGTTGGATATTGTAGAGGTTTACATATGGACACATATCTGTCATAAGCCATGGCCGACAACAATAGAAACTCTGAAGTGGTCAGAGTGTAATACACAGCAGCTTGAAAGACACAAGGTGGGAAAGTCGTGATCTGTTCTTCAGATAAGAAGTCGATCAAAAGCTTGGGGTAGATTGTTGTGCTGTAAAGTATAGAGTTGATTAACAAAGCTGCAATGAAGATGTACATCGGCTCATGGAGGTTTTCATGAATCACAATAAGATAAACAATGGTGGAATTCCAACAGATTATTATAATATATAATGCAAACATGACCACAAAATACACATATCTGTATTTCTGCACATCCACATGTCCATCGAAAGTTATATACGTTACATTGACTTCATCATCCATCAGGCTTCTGAAAAACAGAGTGAATCAGTAACAGGTGCAGATCAAACAACAGACGTTCATAAAGATCACGTAGCAAGTCTCCCTGAGAGGATTCAGGAGCCTGTGGCCTGGAGGAGATTCACTCACTGACTCCAGAGGCACAGTCAGTGGAGGGCTGCACTCTGGCTTTTTATCAGACTGCTTCACCCTCCATGAATCTCATTAAACTCTCCAACAACATGTCAACAACTTCAGAAAACTCTAGAGTCCTGGACCCAGAGGTTTTGTTCCTGTTGACCTCCTCTTGTTAGTTCCTACACTTTGTTTTCTATTGTTTTCATGTCTCTGTGCTTATTTAGTTTTACATGACTGTGATATGTTAAGATCAGCTTCACGTGAATATCTTCAGATTTGGAACTGATTGGATTTTGGTGATTTAAGGTCAAAAGATCAAGGTCACTTGACCTTTTGTTGTTGTGAACATGATATTTAAGAAATTAAAGGATATAAGGATTCTGCGCAGCCATCACTGTCTGGTTTGGATCGGCCACCAAACAGGAACAGACAGCAACAGACAGTCCGGTCTGCAGACTGCCCCGCCATCCAGGACCTGGACAGAGCTAGGAACCATCACTGCAGACCCATCACAACCAGTTCCATCTCCTCCCCTCTGGAGGCGCTAAAGAGCGCTGAGGGCGACCAGACAGCAGAACAGCTGGTTTCCTCTGGCCTCTTATTTCATTGTTGTTGTGTTTTATCGTCATATAAACATACTTTTGCATATGTAATTATATTTTGTTTTCTTACTTATTACTTAAATGTTTGCTTAACCATGTGCTGATTTTTTCACCTTGTCCTTTATGGTTTATTGTCTATTTCTGTAGTTGAGAGCAACAGAAAAACCAGAGTCAAATTCCTTGTATGTGTACGAATACATGGCCAACATCGCAATCTAGTAGCTTCCACAGGAAATCGAGGGCATTTAGATTCCCTCAGGTCCAAACAGTCGGCTATAGCCAACCTGATGGGCGTCTCAGCACTGGGAGCTCTGGTCAGGTCCCGGTTCATGAACATCTCACAGATGGATGACCCCTCCCAGTTCGTCTTTGGGTTGGAGGAGACAAATGGACAAAGGAAGATCATTCACTGTTTACGAACATGGAGCGGCTCTGAAGTCTCCGACTCGTCTGAGATCAGGAAGTGTGCTACAGGTTTCTATAGAGACCTCTTTAAGAGTGAGTGGTCAAGTAATCCAGATGTGCACAGCAGCTTTCTGGATGGTCTCCCTCAGGTAAGCAGGAGCAACAACAGGTAGCTAGCTGCAGACATTACAAAGGAAGAGCTGCACAGAGCCACCATGAGCCTGCAGAGCGGCAAAGCTCCAGGGACAGACGGCCTTCCTGCTGATTTCTTGAAGTCCTTCTGGGACATCGTAGGACAAGATCTGCTCAAGGTAGTCAATCACAGTTTACGGGATGGAAGGCTACCTCTGAGCTGCAGGAGGGCCGTCATCACCCTGCTGCCGAAGAAGGGAGACCTACAAGAGTTGAAGAACTGGAGGCCGGTCTCTCTGTTGTGCACAGATCACAGAATCCTGTCCAAAGCTCTGGTCCTCAGACTGAGGGAGGTGATGGCGTCCGTCATCCACCCTGACCAGACTTACTGTGTGCCCGGCTCATAAGTGACAATGTCACTTTGATTCCAGATGTTTTGGACCTCTCCAGTTCATTGGCAATAGAGACTGGTCTTATTTCCATAGACCAGGAACAGGCTTTTGACCGGGTTGAACACTAGTACTTATGGCAGACTCTGGCAGCTTTTGGGTTCAACCCAGGCTTTATAGCCATGATCCGGGTCTTCTATACAGACATTGAGAGTGTTGTGAAAATAAATGGTGGGCTGAGTGCTCCTGTTAACCTCCAGAGGGGGGTGAGGCAGGGCTGCTCTCTCTCCGGCCAACAAGCCTCTGCTCCATAACCCAAGGAAGGTTTTAAAAGGTGAGATTTCTGCAAAGAACAGAAAAGCTAATTAGCTGTTTCCAAACTGTGTTGTGCAATAATGGTTAGGAGTGATACCATAAGATAGTGTGCCTTTGGGCATTCAATAAAATTGGTTATCAAAATAAAATATAAAACATTCATGTTTAAAATATTAATATGAAATCATAATTTTAGTTTGTTTAAAGGTCTCTCGGAGCACCACCCTTCACGGAAGGTAAACGATAGCCAATTTATTGATTAGGATCAGTCTCATTTAGATCTAGTTCAATTAGAAATCTCAATATTTACTATTAAAGATTATATAATGAACAGTGAAGGTTTATAGAGTTCTGACAGTATAGAGCTTGGCAAAATTCACTTATGCAACATTAATGAAGGAACATTTTTAAAAGAAAACATTTATTATGAACATAATAAAGTATAAAAACACAAATTACTAAACTAAATGTACTAGCTAAAACAAAGGTGTGTGTGTGAATCAGAGTGTTCTCAAAATGGTGGTTAACAAAGAAAGTCACACCTTCCTGTGGGCTCCTAAGATTGTAGCTAAGATAGCAGCCCCCCCCCCCCTTTCTTCAAAAGTGGTTTTACAACATTTAGCGGGGGGTCTGAGCTAATGAGGTGAGGAGATATGCGTGTCTGTGTGGATGTTAATCAGATGACTGAAAGGGTCAGAGAGATCCTGTGAAGAGAGTATCTAACATTTAACTTTCATTTGACCTGTAACCACAATAACACAGCACATATCAAACTTATACACCACACAGAATCAAATAAACAGTCTTGCTTAGTCTAGTATAATAAATAAGCCAAGTATGTTACCAGTCCTCAGAAAGGGAGAAAGTTGCTGTAGTTCAGTTGGCAGTTCGTCCTGCCCGTTGTGTGAAGTCTTCTGGCTCGTGCGGTTTCTGCTTTCGCTGTTCTGTTGAGCTGTGTGGCTCCGTGGCTTGTTCGAAGTCCTTACCTGCAGGACTGAGTCGCTGCGAGGAGTTGGTAGAGCTTGAGTTGCGAAGAGGTTTCCTTGAGAAGGTGAGCTGGAAGCTAGACCTCTGACCTCCGGTTGTTGGATGGGAAGAGAAGACTTGCTGGAGCAGCCCGGCCCTCTCCTCGGAGATGCAGGAGAGACGGCTGGTCGCCTGCTGTCCTCGGTGGATAGATGGAAAGAGTGCTGGAGCAGCCTTCCGCCCTTAGCGGGATTGGAGAAAGAGAGAGAATTGGGGGAGACCTTGGTCTTATATAGGCCTGGCTTTTCACACTTATGCGTGACTTTGCTGAAACAAAAGGAACACGTGGCACCCTGGGAGACTGAGTTCGGGAGGCTCGGTCCAGCACATGCGGCCATGTAGTTTCAAGTTTTGTCCACACATGTAGGCCGAAAGGAGGCCTGTGGTTTACACAAAAACATTGCCCAACACTGGACAATATCGTCTCTGAAGCGCTGCCGTCAGATACCACTCGGTCCTGAACGTCCTCTTCAGGAACATTTAAAGTGACTCTCGGACTTCGTGTGGTCTTCATCTGTTGTTTCCTGTTTGACTTTAAGTTATTTTGTGTCTGATGATGTTTGACTCCGTCTTGTCTCCTGCTCGGAGCTGATTCACCACATGTCTCACTGTCCCTGCCTCAGCTTCACCAGCTCTATTGGCCATGTGTGTTACACACTTAGAGCCTTCGTTAGTTTGTCTGCTCCTCTCACACCAAACCTGTGACACCGAACATCGTCATCAGGCCCATATGACGGAGATTAGGCAGTTAGCGACTGTTTGCCAGATCCAGGCCACAAGTAAACCATAGCAACACCACATGTAAACCGAAGGGGCCAAAGGGGAAGTCAGTTAGTTTTGTGCCATATTCAGCATTTACCACCTGGGACACTTTAGGTTCATAGATCACACTTTGTCTAGAGCTCTTTAAATAACACATTGCTTCATAATAAAAGGTCACCAGCAAAAGAAGGAATAAAGATCTTTGAAATGCAGTCGTATTATACTTTATTTAAAGATGTTAGTATTTGAAACACAGACTTTCAACACTGTACAGTTTACAACTTCTGAAATATTGATCCTTATTTTGTGACCTTTAGGAACTGAATCAATACAAATACAGTGACACTAATATGATTCTCAGTAAAGATGCTGTTCGATGGTGTTAAAGGAATCTGGAACATACTCATCATCACTGCAGGAAAAAGACCTGACATCAGATCACAGTGAGGATATTTTAATGTGATTCGACCTGGAACAACAAATGTTTGAGGTGTTTGGAGATTTCTTTCATTTTCAGTCCGTATATAAATGGATTAAGAAGAGGATGATACACCATTATTTGCAATGTCAATATCAAACGGGCAAGTTTCGGTATATCTGATTCCAGTCGAACTACAATAACGTCATACGCAACAAAACCGGAAAGGTTGATGAGAACCAGCAGGTGAGGTAAACAGGTCTGTAGAGCTTTTGTCCTCGTTGTTTTAAACCTTCTGTAAGTGACGATGAGTATCCTGATGTAAGTAAAAAGTATGAAAAACATCGGGAGAAGAACGGTATTCAGCAACACAAACACTCCATAAATGGACAGAGCCACTGAAGGCACACATTGAAGTTTGTAAATTGACGTGTTGCAGAAGATGCCTTTCAGACTGATGTGACAGATCTTTACATGAATGTACAATACAACTAATATTACAAATTGACAAACAGGAACAAACCAAGCTGTGAAGAGAAAGACTTTTACAGTTGTCTTCCTCATGATGGTTGGATATTGAAGAGGTTTACATATGGACACATATCTGTCATAAGCCATGGCCGACAACAATAGAAACTCTGAAGTGGTCAGAGTGTAATACACAGCAGATTGAAAGACACAACGTGGGAAAGTCGTGATCTGTTCTTCAGATAAGAAGTCGATCAAAAGCTTGGGGTAGATTGTTGTGCTGTAAAGTATAGAGTTGATTAACAAAGCTGCAATGAAGATGTACATCGGCTCATGGAGGTTTTCATGAATCACAATAAGATAAACAATGGTGGAATTCCAGCAGATTATTATAATATATAATGTAAACATGACCACAAAATACACATATCTGTATTTCTGCACTTCCACATGTCCATCGAAAGTTATATACGTTACATTGACTTCATGATCCATCAGGCTTCTGAAAAACAGAGTGAATCAGTAACAGGTGCAGATCAAACAACAGACGTTCATAAAGAACACGTAGCAAGTCTCCCTGAGAGGATTCAGGAGCCTGTGGCCTGGAGGAGATTCACTCACTGACTCCAGAGGCACAGACAGTGGAGGGCTGCACTCTGGCTTTTTATCAGACTGCTTCACCCTCCATGAATCTCATTAAACTCTCCAACAACATGTCAACAACTTCAGAAAACTCTAGAGTCCAGGACCCAGAGGTTTTGTTCCTGTTGACCTCCTCTTGTTAGTTCCTACACTTTGTTTTCTATTGTTTTCATGATTCTGTGCTTATTTAGTTTTCTTGCCCGTGATATGTTAAGATCAGCTTCACGTGAATATCTTCAGATTTGGAACTGATTAGATTTTGGTGATTTAAGGTCAAAAGATCAAGGTCAAGTGACCTTTTGTTGTTGTGAACATGATATTTAAGGAATTAAAGGATATAAGGAATCTGCGCAGCCATCACTGTCTGGTTTGGATCGGCCACCAGACAGGAATAGACAGCAACAGACAGTCCAGTCTGCAGACTGCCCCCCCATCCAGGACCTGGACAGAGTCAGGAACCATCACTGCAGACCCTTCACAACTAGTTCCATCTCCTCCCCTCTGGAGGCGCTAAAGAGCGCTGAAGGCGACCAGACAGCAGAACAGCTGGTTTCCTCTGGCCTCTTATTTCATTGTTGTTGTGTTTTATGTCATATAAACATACTTTTGCATATGTAATTATATTTATTTTCTTACTAAGTAGTTAAATGTTTGCTTAACCTAGTGCTGCTTTTTTCACCTCGTTCTTTATGGTTTATTGTCTATTTCTGTATGTTGAGAGCAACAGAAAAACCAGAGTCATATTCCTTGTATGTGTACGAATACATGGCCAACATCGCAATCTAGTAGCTTCCACAGGAAATCGAGGGCATTTAGATTCCCTCAGGTCCAAACAGTCGGCTATAGCCAACCTGCTGGGCGTCTCAGCACAGGGAGCTCTGGTCAGGTCCCGGTTCATGAACATCTCACAGATGGATGCCCCCTCCCAGTTCGTCTTTGGGTTGGAGCAGACAAATGGACAAAGGAAGATCATTCACTGTTCACGAACATGTAGCAGCTCTGAAGTCTCAGACTCTTCTGAGGTCAGGAAGTGTGCTACCGGTTTCTATAGAGACCTCTTTGAGAGTGAGTTGTCAAGTAATCCAGATGTGCACAGCAGCTTTCTGGATGGTCTCCCTCAGGTAAGCAGGAGCAACAACAGGGAGCTAGCTGCAGACATTACAAAGGAAGAGCTGCACACAGCCACTGTTGGGAAACTTGTTTTTATGAAACCAAAGGCTAATATCCGGCCTTCATGTCTAGTCAAAACCTTGAGGCCGCATGGCCTGTTTGTCTAGAGAAAGGAAGGAACTCAGTCTCCTAAGGGGCAACATGTTTTATTTGTTCTTGGAAGGCCAAGAAACTCAGCCTCCCAGGGGGCAACAGGTTTCATTCTTCTCCCAGGATGCCCAGAGGTGTCAAAAAAGCCACCAGAGTCAATTCCAATTGGTCACTCTGGCCCATGACCTGTGAGGTCACCGGGCCTATATAAGGGGACTTCTGCCCCAATTCTATCTCTCTTTTCCAACAACCCCTTCAAGGACAGCAGGCTGTCCAGCCTCTCCTCTCCTGCATCGCCTAACGGGGGCCTGGCTGCTCCTGCCTGGCATCTTCTCTTCGCATCAAAATCTACAAGAGGAGCGCAAAGATCTAGCTTCCAGCTCACCTTCTCAAGGAAACCTCCTCACCCTTCAATCTCTACCAACTCCTAGCAGCGACTCGGTGTCCTGCAGGTAAGGACTTCAAACAAGCAACGGAGCGCCACAGCTCCACAGAACCGCGAAAGCAGAAACCTTACGACCAACCGGAGACTTCACACAAAGCCAGGACAAACGGTGAACTGCACAGCAACTTTCTCTCTTTCTGAGGACTGGTAACATACTGGGCTTAATAATTATACTAGACTAAGCAAGACTGTTTATTTGATTCTGTGTGGTGTTTATAAGTTTGCTACATGTGGTGATATTGTGGTTACAAGTTAAATCAAAGTTCACAGAATCTTTCATTCTCTAATAAGCATTTACACAGTAACGCATATTACTACCTACTTAGCTACGTCCCCACTCCAGAAGAAGGGGGGGAGCTACCAACTTACCAGCCACCATTTTGAGAAAACCCTGACTTACTTACACACACACACACACTCACCTACACACCTTTGTTTTATTTGTGTTTTATACTTTATTATATTCATAACAAATGTTTTTCTTTCACAAATGTTCTTTCATTAATGTTGCATAAGTGAATTTTGCAAACCTCTACACTGTCAAGAACTCTATAAACCTTCACTGTTCATTATATAATCTGTAATAGTAAATATGGAGATTTCTAAGTGAACTAGATCCAAATGAGACTGATCCTAATCAATAAATTGGCTATCTTTTCCCTTCCATGAAGGGTGGTGCCCCGAGAGAACTTTAACAAACTAAAGTTATGATTTAATTTTAATATTTTAATATTAATGTTTTATATTTTATTTTTTATAACCAAATTTATTGAATACCTAAAGGCACACCATCTTATGGTATCACTCCTAACATTATTGCACAACACCACCATGAGCCTGCAGAGCGGCAAAGCTCCAGGGACAGACGGCCTTCCTACTGATTTCTTTAAGTCCTTCTGGGACATCTTAGAACAGGATCTGCTTAAGGTAGTCAATGACAATCTACAGAATGGAAGGCTACCTCTGAGCTGCAGGAGGGCCGTCATCACCCTGCTGCCGAAGAAGGGAGACCTACAAGAGTTGAAGAACTGGAGGCCGGTCTCTCTGTTGTGCACAGATCACAGAATCCTGTCCAAAGCTCTGGCCCTCAGACTGAGGGAGGTGATGGCGTCCGTCATCCACCCTGACCAGACTTACTGTGTGCCCGGCTCATAAGTGACAATGTCACTTTGATTCCAGATGTTTTGGACCTCTCCAGTTCATTGGCAATAGAGACTGGTCTTATTTCCATAGACCAGGAACAGGCTTTTGACCGGGTTGAACACTAGTACTTATGGCAGACTCTGGCAGCTTTTGGGTTCAACTCAGGCTTTATAGCCATGATCCGGGTTTTCTATACAGACATTGAGAGTGCTGTGAAAATAAATGGTGGGCTGAGTGCTCCTGTTAACCTCCAGAGGGGGGTGAGGCAGGGCTGCTCTCTCTCCGGCCAACAAGCCTCTGCTCCACAACCCAAGGAAGGTTTTAAAAGGTGAGATTTCTGCAAAGAACAGAAAAGCTAATTAGCTGTTTCCAACACTGGACAATATCGTCTCTAAAGCGCTGCCGTCAGATACCACTCGGTCCTGAACGTCCTCTTCAGGAACATTTGAAGTGAATCTCGGACTTCGTGTGGTCTTCATCTGTTGTTTCCTGTTTGACTTTAAGTTATTTTGTGTCTGATGATGTTTGACTCCGTCTTGTCTCCTGCTCGGAGCTGATTCACCACATGTCTCACTGTCCCTGCCTCAGCTTCACCACCTCTACTGGCCATGTGTGTTACACCCTCAGAGCCTTGGTCAGTTTGTCTGCTCCTCTCACACCAAACCTGTGACACCGAACATCGTCATCAGGCCCATATGACGGAGCTTAGGCAGTTAGCGACTGTTTGCCAGATCCAGGCCACAAGTAAACCATAGCAACACCACATGTAAACCAAAGGGGCCAAAGGGGAGCTCAGTTAGTTTTGTGCTATATTCAGCATTTACCACCTGGGCCACTTTAGGTTCATAGATCACACTTTGTCCAGAGCACTTTAAATGACACATTGCTTCATAAAAAAAGGTCACTAGCAAAAGAAGGAATAAAGATCTTTGAAATGCAGTCGTATTATACTTTATTTAAAGATGTTAGTATTTGAAACATTGACTTTCAACAGCGTACAGTTTACAACTTCTGAAATATTGATCCTCATTTTGTGAACTTTAGGATCTGAATCAATACAAGTGATTTGACCTGGAACAACAAATGTTTGAGGTGTTTGGAGATTTCTTTCATTTTCAGTCCGTATATAAATGGATTAAGAAGAGGATGATACACCATTATTTGTAATGTCAATATCAAACGGGCAAGTTTTGGTATATCTGATTCCAGTCGAACTACAATAACGTCATACGCAACAAAACAGGAAAGGTTGATGAGAACCAGCAGGTGAGGTAAACAGGTCTGTAGAGCTTTTGTCCTCGTTGTTTTAAACCTTCTGTAAGTGACGATGAGTATCCTGATGTAAGTAAAAAGTATGAAGAGCATCGGGAGAAAACTAATATTCAGCAACACAAACACGCCATAAATGGACAGAGCCACGGAGGGCACACATTGAAGTTTGTAAATTGACGTGTTGCAGTAGAGGCCTTTCAGACTGTTGTGACAGTTCTTTACAGTCATATACAATACAACTGATATTCCAAATTCACAAACAGGAACAAACCAAGCTGTGAGGAGAAAGACTTTTACAGTTGTTTTACTCATAATTGTTGGATATTGTAGAGGTTTACATATGGACACATATCTGTCATAAGCCATAGCCGACAACAATAGAAACTCTGAAGTGGTCAGAGTGTAATACACAGCAGCTTGAAAGACACAAGGTGTGAAAGTCGTGATCTGTTCTTCAGATAAGAAGTCGATCAAGAGCTTGGGGTAGATTGTTGTGCTGTAAAGTATAGAGTTGATTAACAAAGCTGCAATGAAGATGTACATCGGCTCATGGAGGTTTTCATGAATCACAATAAGATAAACAATGGTGGAATTCCAACAGATTATTATAATATATAATGCAAACATGACCACAAAATACACATATCTGTATTTCTGCACTTCCACATGTCCATCGAAAGTTATATACGTTACATTGACTTCATCATCCATCAGGCTTCTGAAAAACAGAGTGAATCAGTAACAGGTGCAGATCAAACAACAGACGTTCATAAAGAACACGTAGCAAGTCTCTCTGAGAGGATTCAGGAGCCTGTGGCCTGGAGGAGATTCACTCACTGACTCCAGAGGCACAGACAGTGGAGGGCTGCACTCTGGCTTTTTATCAGACTGCTTCACCCTCCATGAATCTCATTAAACTCTCCAACAACATGTCAACAACTTCAGAAAACTCTAGAGTCCTGGACCCAGAGGTTTTGTTCCTGTTGACCTCATCTTGTTAGTTCCTACACTTTGTTTTCTATTGTTTTTTATGATTCTGTGCTTATTTAGTTTTTCTTGTCCGTGATATGTTAAGATCAGCTTCATGTGAATATCTTCAGATTTGGACTCAAAGTGGAACTGATTAGATTTTGGTGATTTAAGGTCAAAAGATCAATGTCACATGACCTTTTGTTGTTGTGAACATGATGTATAAGGAATTAAAGGATATAAGGAATCTGCGCAGCCATCACTGTCTGGTTTGGATCGGCCACCAAACAGGAACAGACAGCAACAGACAGTCCGGTCTGCAGACTGCCCCCCCATCCAGGACCTGGACAGAGTCATGGACCATCACTGCAGACCCATCACAACCAGTTCCATCTCCTCCCCTCTGGAGGCGCTAAAGAGCGCTGAGGGCGATTAGACAGCAGAACAGCTGGTTTCCTCTGGCTTCTTATTTCATTGTTGTTGTGTTTTATGTTCATATTAACATACTTCTGCATATGTAATTATATTTTGTTTTCTTAAATAGTAGGTAAATGTTTGCTTAAGCTTGTGCTGCTTTTTTCACCTTGTTCTTTATGGTTTATTGTCTATTTCTGTACGTTGAGAGCAACAGAAAAACCAGAGTCAAATTCTTTGTATGTGTACGAATACATGGCCAACATCGCAATCTAGTAGCTTCCACAGGAAATCGAGGGCATTAAAATTCCCTCAGTTCCAAACAGTCAGCTATAGCCAACCTGCTGGGCGTCTCAGCACTGGGAGCTCTGGTCAGGTCCCGGTTCATGAACATCTCACAGATGGATGCCCCCTCCCAGTTCTTCTTTGGGTTGGAGCAGACAAATGGACAAAGGAAGATCATTCACTGTTCACGAACATGGAGCGGCTCTGAAGTCTCCGACTCGTCTGAGGTCAGGAAGTGTGCTACCGGTTTCTATAGAGACCTCTTTGAGAGTGAGTTGTCAAGTAATCCAGACGTGCACAGCAGCTTTCTGAATGGTCTCCCTCAAGTAAGCAGGGGCAACAACACGGAGCTAGCTGCAGACATTACAAAGGAAGAGCTGTACAGAGCCACCATGAGCCTGCAGCGCCGCAAAGCTCCAGGGATAGACGGCCTTCCTGCTGATTTCTTTAAGTCCTTCTGGGGCATCTTAGGAAAGGATCTGCTCGAGGAACCATGACATGACATGGCGGCAGACTCTGAAATTATAAAATAAAATCTTCACCACGGCTTTGATGAAGGAAAACATGCCTCATCCTCCAGCTGATCTGATGCTGCTGATGGTGAGGCTGCAGGTGAAGCTGATGCTGAGGACGAAGGAGATGCCGACGATGATGATGATGAGGATGAGGACGGGTTTGCACTGGATGGGATGAAGGTTAGGGGGTACATGAAATCCCCAGTAAGTGGTTCACACCATTAAATGGTGTGGAAAGAGGGTTTGTAAGGATTTCAATATTTTAACTGTAGTCGCTGTCTTGCTGTACTCTTAACAATAAAGAAAGAAGCAGTTTTAGCTAGATATTATGCCTTCATACAAATGATTTTAATAACAGTTACTGCTTGGGGTTAATAATTAATCTTTTAATTGTTCTTAATTCTTACTTCTGATATTAAAGGCTTATTCCCTTTGCTGCACTCAACATCACACAGACTTCACGGAACTGTCCCTTCTGGGGCAAAGTCAGACTAACATTGTTTGGGTTCAGTTGTTCCTAATGTTTACACAGTCAGGACATGTTTTGATGAAGCAGAAACATAATAATCTTTTCTCCAATTGTAAACACCATTGCCCCTCATGTCATTTGCTGGGTCAAGGCCTTTCAAGAAGTTAACAGGTTGCCGAGCAACTATCAAAGTAGGAGCGTCATTGGGAGTGGCTCCTTGCTACTTCCGTATTTCAAATGCCAGGAGGATGGCCTACGCCTGCGCACTTCCAAGGAGGGAGGAACATAAATCTACTGTTATAAAATGGACAGGGGCCTGATGTTTGTGGCGCTCTGATACGACCAGTGTGTTGAAAGCCCATTGCTTTGCTGATTCATAACCTGTTCATTGCTTCCTAAATAAATTCTTGATTGAACAAACCGAGTTCGGCTCATCTTCTCATACAAAGGATAAACAAACACGCATGACAGTAGTGTTGTGCAATAGGAGTAGACTTGACGTTGGCTAATTATTAATAATCATGAAATATGATTATTAAAATAATAAAAATTATCTATCAAAAATAATTAAATTATTAATTGAAGATGATCAGTAATCAAATAACAATAAAACCACTAATGAGAAAATAGGAATTATCAATTAGAACGTACAAGCTATCAATTAACAATGATAAGGTTATCAACCAAGAATAATGAAAATAATTAGTCAAAAACAATAAAATTATCAATTTAAGAATAATACTATCTATATTAATAATTGAGAAAGGGGGGCACCACCCTGGTTTCCAGGGACCAACATATCAAGCTATAATTATCAGTCTCATAATGATAAATGTCAAATTAATAATCAATATTTTAATATTAACGATTACTTAATAAACAGTGAAGGCTTCTAAGTTCGAGCACAGGCAATCATAATCCAGCTGTATTCACACACTTATGCACCAATAATCACAGACTACAGATACTTTAATTACAAAAGTATTTATTAAAAAGGGGAAATAAAGTTATAATGTTATTCAATGATTCATCATTTTAACAAGCTCCAATATTTCAAAGATAAACACAGCAGCAGCACTTATCACAATTCAGAAAATACATGTAAAACCTGCGGTCTACCTATGCATGTCTGTCTGTGTGTGTGTGTGTCTGTGTCAAAGTGTCTCTCTGTGTATGTGTGTCTATGTGTGTGTATGTGAAATAAAGTTAGTGTTATTTAATGATTTATCATTTTAACAAACTCCCATATTTCAAAGATAACAACAGCAGCTTATCACAATTTAGAACACGCATGTAACCTCTGGTCCATCTATGTGTCTCTGTGTGTGTGTATCTGTCTGTGTCTATCAATGTGTGTGTGTGTGTGTGTGTGTGTGTGTGTGTGTGTGTGCGAGAGAGAGAGAAAAAGAAGGGGGCGTGGCGATGACGCAGTCACGTAGTGACATCACATCTAAGATGGAGGCCGATCATGATTCGTGGAATCAAGGCCTAAAAACTCTCAAAATGGCGAATTGACTACAGAACAAGATGGCGGAGCCGTTATGAATTTAGAGCCAGGATGGGAGGAGAGAGAGAGAGGAGGCGTGGCAATAATAGACTCAAAATGGTGGGTTAACTTGCGTTATTCAAGATGGAGTCTATGTTAATGACACCATGTGGCCGGAGCTCACACTGGTGGTCGTCACATGAATTACACAAAGGAAATTTCAGACAAAGAGAATTCTTATCTCTGCTTGGCTTTGGGGGACGAATGGTTTCCAGATGTGTTCAGCCTCTCTGAATATAGATTTAACTATGTTACATGAACTGTATTCTAAATACAGATCGGAAGTGTGTATAGGTCGGTTTAGAAGGAGAGAGAGAGAGAGAGAGAGAGAGAGAGAGAGAGAGAGAGAGAGAGAGAGAGAGAGAGAGAGAGAGAGAGAGAGAGAGAGAGAGAAAAGAGAACGAACTCTTAAAAATACGCCTGAGATGAGTTAACAGTGATTCACCCCTCAGCCCTCAAGCGAACGTTGTGGGCCGAGGTTCTGATCGGTGAAATCACTGCAGACTCACACAGACGTTAACAGTGCGGGCGGAGGCGCTTCTCGCGGCCCTATTTACTGTAACACAAAACATTGCCATCAAACCGGACACCGGAAGTAGCGGCTCGGAGTAGTGGCCGGCTAAAACAATGGAACACGGAGGTTCCACCCACAAAATACACTCAAGTATTAAATCAATACGCTACGTATTAAAACTAACATCTGCCCAGACAACATAAGCCTCTCTTACTGTAACCATGGTTTCGTGGGGTGCATGCGCGTTGGCGCGAATCTCCCGGAAGTCCAGTGAACAAGCCCGTAGTCTCTTAGGCGTGCTCCCGCTGTTCCGCCTGGAGCAGCGGGCGTCGCGGAGGGCTGAAGATGAGAGGATTTTCTCGTGCTGCGTCGACGGGATGACGTCGTCTTCTTCTGCAGCAGCGGAGATCGCGCTGCCTCACAGGAACGTGCGGCTGCTTGTAGCCGTTGTAGATCGTGTTGGGAAAGAATAAAAGTAAAGTCTGTGTCTCACTCGTCCCGAGTGAGATTCCTGTTTGTCTTTTCAAGTTAAAACAGCAAAAGTCTTTTCAAAATAAAAACGTCGACTGAGATAAAAGAAGAATACTGGAATGAGTTAAAATAAATGTCTTATCGCCTCCATTAGTTTACTGAGTCGTCTGGTAAAGCCTTGGGAGGCCTAGTGGTAACTTCAGCGTTGGAGTAGAAAAAGAGGACAAAGAGTTAGTTGCCTCCTTAAGTTGCTGGGTTAACTAGTGAGAACCCGGGGGGGGGGTCTCGTTGTCACATCAGCATCGGAGTAAAAAGAGAAAGGTTTCTGGGAGCTCAGCCTTTTTAAGTAATGTTCCAGGTGACTCCCCCCTGGGAGGAGGGGTCAAGGGTCAGTGTGGCCCCCGGCCAATTAACTATCAGAATTTGGCCCCAAGGGGCGGTTTACAGTGGAGGACCCAGGAAGTGATCTTCTGCCACATGGAGATAAGAGCTCCATGCTGGATTTTTAAATGTAAGGGGTCTCCTGAGGCGGGTCCCAAGTTTTACGACTCTTTGTTATAAGTCAGATCACTGGGACCTCAGTCCCAACAGTCCCCCTTTGACCTGGAAAGTGGGTCGTTACCCGGTTTCCAGGGCACACTAGGGTCGTGAGTCCAGTGATAATTCAGGAGAAGGTAATCCTTGAGTGGAGTTGAAGCATTGAAAGTTAGTTCATCATGAGGCAGAGAGGCATAAATGTCTTTGAGGCATGAGTCTAAACAGAGAGAGGTAATTGTCTGGGCAGACAGGCTAAAACATATATTCTAAAACACGGCGCACATTTTCAATTTCACATCATGCTTATCGGCAGGTATTGTTCACATACCAATGAATTTCGGTGAAGAGTGAAATGAAAGAAAAGTGGAAAAAGGGACAGAAGAAAATGTTTGAGTGGGTGCGGGTGTTTTGAGGTAAACATGTGTGTTATCCTGTCAAACCAAAACATTTAGAACGGCGAGTCACGTTCTGTTGTTCGCTAATCTGTGAATATATGGTAAATCCTATTTCTAGGTTTGCAAATCTACAGATATTGAAATTGCACTGCCAAGACTCAATTGCCAAGTGTACCCGTGAGGGCTGCACAACCGTAGTGGTAACGACTTCAAAATTCCTCACCGAGGTCTAAAGAGTTCACTACCTGAACATACGTTATACAATTTTCTGACCGAAGGTCTAAAGCATGCAGCTATTGATGGAGTGAGTGGTTTGAGCGGTCTTTGTTTTAAAATTGGGATTTCTTTCCCCCCCCCCTTTCAGGTGTGGAGGTGAGAGGGGTTTCTGGCAGCGCCTTGTTCTTCCCAGTCATTGAAGTCATCTTTAGGAGTGGAGAAGGAGGGCGTCTGCTCCTAGTTTCGCCAACGGGGTTCAGTGTCTGGTCTCTTAGGGGAGCCTGGAGGAACACGTGGCACAATGTCTCTCATTGCTTCATCCACACATCTCAGTATTAATTCCTCTGTGCCAGGATGCATCCCATGTGTTGGATTTCGGTCACCATATCTATACTCCTGGTATTGATGAGGTTTCCTTTGGTTCCAGCGCCTACTTCTCTGTTGAGAGGGATTCAGGTGCTGAGGTCGAAACTGTTTGTGGGGCTGGTTGAAATCCTCACCCCCTTGGTTTTGAGGGGCACCCTGTTGGAAGGGTCGTTGTTTCTGGTTCTCTTTGCTGGGGTTCATCTGGGCGTGGGGAAAGTTGTCATCTTCCAGCGCCCGGTCCACATGTGTTTGGACTTGAACTGCCAGAACCACGGTGTCGTCTTCGTTGAACCCTCGGTTGTCTGGGTTGAAGCGATAAATGTCTTTTTTCAAGGGGCTCTTGCTGCCGGTTGCGGATTTCCTCTCTTTGAGGGGGTGCTGAGTCATCAGTGTCTTTGACTCGAATGTGCCACGGTACTCATCTTCGTGGCCACCATCTCTTGCACCGGGGGTGGAGGACCATCCAGGACGCGACCGTGAGTCATGGTGCGCCTCTGCCTGAGTGGCAGACTGGGAATCTCCTTCAGCCCTCCAGGACGGAGTCCTTCCGTCGTTGTGATGTGGATCAGCATGGCTCCGTGCAGGATGTGTTCGTTCTGGCTGGAGTGGATGCTTAGTGTCCGCTGGACAGGCATTTGATGTTGCCTCATCGCGGTCCCAGGTCACTGCACGTCTAGGGGTTGAGTCCGGCTCCCCCTTTGGTGTTGAGTGGGTCGGAGCGGTTGACTGCTGGGTGTGTCTGGCTCTCCAGAGCAAAGCTCCCTCTGCATGAGGGTTGTGGAGCTGTGCTCGCAGCTGTTCTCCCAGTGTCTCTGTTCCGCTGGCTCCACTGGGAATGACATCAGCTCCTGGCCCTGTCATCAGGGATATCAGCTTGAGGGGGGGGCAGCTCTGTTTGACTGTGCCCCCCTTTCTGCTGACCTTTGACCTGCGTGTGCTCCTGCACCGCCTGGTCCTGTTCTTTGCGGGTCTCGATGATATGCCGCAGGTGGGAGTTTTTTCTCCTGCTCCGCTCGACATGCTGCTTGCATGGCTCTGAGCACCTTCGCATGTTCTTGGGTCTGCAGCTCGGCTCTCTGCTGGTAGAGGAGTGTCAGTTGACCCAGAGCATGGGGTATTTTCGGATGCGGGCCAGTGGGGTTGATGAGTGCATGGACAGTTCTTGATCTTACGATCGTAGGTACTTAATTCATACTCGGTCAACTCACTCACCGCATCATTAGAAAAAATTAATCAGACTGGCTACAGTCTCTGATAGGACGTCTGGTCCTGAGGGAGCACTTGCCCCATGGTGATACATGCTACTCATCTTCTGAGTGCGAAAAGACACCTGGTGGACTGCTCACGCTCGCTTGGATAAAAGCGGGTAAAACGCTTAATTAACACTACACAACAAGATGCACAGGTGAGCTTCACCCTGTGTCTATAAAGTAGCACTGAAGGATAGCTCGGTGGCTCAATCCTTAAGACCTAGTTGTTCAACAACTAGTCTTCTCAAAACTAGTCTCTCAAATCTAGTTTGTCTCCTTAAGATCAAAAAGCATGCAGAAAATCTCCTACAAAAATTACCAACTACTGAAACGCAGTCAGCAACCAACCAAAGTTACACAAAAGTATGCTTAGCAAAGGGAATTAAGAATAAAGAAACTTCAAAGAGAAATTAGTTTCGAACCTATGTCTCTCTTCAAAATTTAATCATAATTATTGTGCATTGAGATGACACAACCACTTATATGCTATAAGCAACCAACCACGGATACACAAGGCACTAGTATACCTGCTTGGGACAGGTGCAAAGGGATTAAAAATAAAATTTCAAAGAGAAATAAATTTCCAGAATTATATTTCTATTTTCTTAAATTATTTATGATTCTTGTGCTTCGAGAACACAACCACCGATTGCAATCTGCAGCCAATTACGGATACACCAGGCACTGGTATACCGGTTTGGTAAAAGTTCAAATGAATTAAAAATAAAACTTTGCAAAGAAGAATAAATTTCCAAAATTATTTTCTTCTTCAACAACGAATCATGATCAATACCAAATGAGAGAAAGGAAGAAAAAAAAAGGAAAAAATTTAAATTTTTCGAAAAAATTTAAATTTTTAAAAAAAAATCAATTTCTGGAAAAAAAGAATCTGGATTATTGTACACAGTATAATGATAAAGCTGGAGTTAGATTGCCTCACAGGGGGCACCATTTATGTTGTGCAATAGGAGTAGACTTGACGTTGGCTAATTATTAATAATCATGAAATATGATTATTAAAATAATAAAAGATTATTTATTAAAAATAATTAAAAATGATAAGGCCATAAGTTATCGTAGAGGGGCACCACCCTGGTTTCCAGGGACCAACGATCTCAAGCTATAATTATCAGTCTCATAATGATAAATGTCAAATTAATAATGTAAATATTTTAATATTAACGATTACTTAATAAACAGTGAAGGCTTCTAAGTTCGAGCACAGGCAATCATAATCCAGCTGTATTCACACACCTATGCACAAATAATCACAGACTACAGATACTTTAATTACAAAAGTATTTATTAAAAAGGGGAAATAAAGTTATAATGTTATTCAATGATTCCTCATTTTAACAAGCTCCAATATTTCAAAGATAAACACAGCAGCAGCACTTATCACAATTCAGAAAATACATGTAACCTGCGGTCTACCTATGTATGTCTGTCTCTATGTGTGTGTGTGTCTGTGTCAAAGTGTCTCTCTGTGTGTATGTGTCTATGTGTGTGTGTGTGAAATAAAGTTAGTGTTATTTAATGATCCATCATCTTAAAAAACTCCCATATTTCAAAGATCACAACAGCAGCAGCATTTATC
Organism: Limanda limanda; assembly: GCF_963576545.1. NCBI lineage: Eukaryota > Metazoa > Chordata > Actinopteri > Pleuronectiformes > Pleuronectidae > Limanda > Limanda limanda. The sequence goes on from NC_083651.1 coordinate 982,320, forward strand.
ACAATTAAGAAAACACATGTATTCATCTATGTGTATCTGTGTGTGTGTGCATCTGTCTGTGTCTATCAAAATGTGTGTGTGTGTGTGTGTGTGTGTGTGGGTGCGAGAGAGAGAGAGAAAAAGAAGGGGCGTGGCGATGACGCAGTCACGTAGTGACATCACATCTAAGATGGAGGCCAATCATGATTCGTGGAATCAAGGCCTAAAAACTCTCAAAATGGCGGATTGACTACAAAACAAGATGGCGGAGCCGTTATGAATTTAGAGCCAGGATGGGAGGAGAGAGAGAGAGGAGGGAGAGAGAGACAATTCTTTGTCTCTGCTTTGGCCCTGGGCCGCATAGTTTCCAGATGTGTTCAGCCTCTCTGAATATAGATTTAACTATGTTACATGAACTGTATTATAAATACAGATCGGAAGTGTGTATAGGTCAGTCTAGAAGGAGAGAGAGAGAGAGAGAGAGAGAGAGAGAGAGAGAGAGAGAGAGAGAGAGAGAGGGAAGAGAACGAACTCTTAAAAATACGCCTGAGATGAGTTAACAGTGATTCACCCCTCAGCCCTCAAGCGAACGTTGTGGGCCGAGGTTCTGATCGGTGAAATCACTGCAGACTCACACAGACGTTAACAGTGCGGGCGGAGGCGCTTCTCGCGGCCCTATTTACTGTAACACAAAACATTGCCATCAAACCGGAAACCGGAAATAGCGGCTCGGAGTAGTGGCCGGCTAAAACAATGGAACACGGAGGTTCCACCCACAAAATACACTCAAGTATTAAATCAATACGCTACGTATTAAAACTAACATCTGCCCAGACAACATAAGCCTCTCTTACTGTAACCATGGTTTCGTGGGGTGCATGCGCGTTGGCGCGAATCTCCCGGAAGTCCAGTGAACAAGCTCGTAGTCTCTTAGGCGTGTTCCCGCTGTTCCGCCTGGAGCAGCGGGCGTCGCGGAGGGCTGAAGTTGAGAGGATTTTCTCGTGCTGCGTCGACGGGATGACGTCATCTTCTTCTGCAGCAGCGGAGATCGCGCTGCCTCACAGGAACGTGCGGCTGCTTGTAGCCGTTGTAGATCGTGTTGGGAAAGAATAAAAGTAAAGTCCGTGTCTCACTCGTCCCGAGTGAGATTCCTGTTTGTCTTTTCAAGTTAAAACAGCAAAAGTCTTTTCAAAATAAAAACGTCGACTGAGATAAAAGAAGAATACTGGAATGAGTTAAAATAAATGTCTTATCGCCTCCATTAGTTTACTGAGAAGTCTGGTAAATCCTTGGGAGGCCTAATGGTAACTTCAGCGTTGGAGTAGAAAAAGAGGACAAAGAGTTAGTTGCCTCCTAAAGTTGCTGGGTTAACTAGTGAGACCCCGGGGGGGGGGTCTCGTTGTCACATCAGCATCGGAGTAAAAAGAGAGAGGTTTCTGTGAGCTCAGCCTATTTAAGTCATGTTCCAGGTGACTCCCCCCTGGGAGGAGGGGTCAGGGGTCAGTCTGGCCCCCGGCCAATTAACTATCAGAATTTGGCCCCAAGGGGCGGTTTACAGTGGGGGACCCAGGAAGTGATCTTCTGCCACATGGAGATAAGAGCTCCATGCTGGATTTTTAAATGTAAGGGGTCTCCTGAGGCGGGTCCCAAGTTTTACGACTCTTTGTTATAAGTCAGATCACTGGGAACTCAGTCCCAACATAATGATTATTTAATAAACAGTGAAGGCTTTTAAGTTCGAGCACAGGCAATCATAATCCAGCTGTATTCACACACATATGCACAAATAATCACAGACCTCAGATACTTTAATTACAAAAGCATTTATTAAAAAGGGGAAATAAAGTTAATGCTATTTAATGATTCATCATTTTAACAAACTCCAATATTTCAAAGATCACAACAGCAGCAGCACTTATCACAATTTAGAACATACATGTAACCTCTGGTCCATATATGTGTCTCTATGTGTGTGTATCTGTCTGTGTCTATCAATGTGTGTGTGTGTGTGTGTGTGTGTGTGTGTGTGTGTGTGTGTGTGTGTGTGTGAGAGAGCGAGAGAGAAAAAGAAGGGGGCGTGGCGATGACGCAGTCACGTGGTGACGTCACATCTAAGATGGAGGCAGACAATGACTCAAAGAGTCATTAGGCTTAAAACTCTCAAAATGGCCGCTTTGGAAGTTAGATCCAGAATGGGAGGAGAGAGAGAGAGAAGGCGTGGCAATAATAGACTCTCAAGATGGTGGTTTAACTGGCGTTATTCAAAATGGAGTTTATGTTAATGACCATGTGGCCTGAGCCCACAATGGCGGTCGCCACATGAATTACACAAAGAGATTTTCAGACAAAGAGAATTTCTTATCTCTGCTTGGCTTTGGGGGCCGAATTGCTTCCAGATGTGTTCAGCCTCTCTAAGTATAGATTTATCTATATGACATGAACTGTATATACAGATCGGAACGTTTGTGTAAGCCGGTTCAGGAGAAGAGAGAGAGAGAGCGAAGAGAGAGAAAACATGCGAGGAGAGTTCAAAGAGGCTCTTAAAACACGCCGGAGATAAGTTAACAGTGATTTAACCAATCAGCCCCAAGCGGACGTTGTGGGCTGAGGTTCTGATCGGTAAACTCACTGCAGACTAACACAGACGTTAACAGCGCGGCCGGAGGCTTTCCTCGCGGCGCTATTCACTGTAACACAAAACATTGCCGTCAAACCAGAAACCGGAAGTGGCGGCTCGGAGTAGCCGGCTCGTCACGGCTAAAACAACGGGATGACGTCGTCCTTCTTCTTCAGGGATGTGCAGCTGCTTGTAGCCGTTGTAGCTCATGTGGAAAAAGAAGAATAGTAAAGTCCGTGTCTCACTCGTCCCGCAAGTGATTTCCTTTTTCGGCCTTCTAATCGCCTCCTTAGTTACTGAGTCGTGTAGTTAGGCCCCTGGAGGGTCTGGATACGACTTGAGCAAAGTGGAAAGAGGACAAAGAGAGTGTTAGTCATTCCCTCCTTAAATTTGCTGGGATGACTAGTAGGACCCCGGGGGGGTCCAGTTGCAGCCTCAGCATCAGAGTAAAAAAGAGTGATTTCTGTGAGTTCAGCACCTTTGTACCTTCTCAAAAAGTACCGGCCCCCTGGAGGAGGGGTCAAGGGTCAGTGTGGCCATCAGCCAATTGAGATGTCAGGATTTGGCCACCAGGGGCGGGCTTCACCCTCAGTGGACGTCTCAGGTTTCATTTAGATCTCAGCAGAGCTGATTGCAGCATCTCCCACCAGGGCCTGCTGCTGGGGGGGGTTGGGGTGTCGACACCCAGGAAACTCTAGGGCTGGTCTCAGGATCGCGTTTAGGCCTCAAGTTTTATGGGCCTTTGTTGAAAACTCAGATCACTGGGGCCTCAGTCCCAACAGTAGTCAACCAAAGTTTACAGAATGGAAGGCTACCTCTGAGCTGCAGGAGGGCCGTCATCACCCTGCTGCCAAAAAAGGGAGACCTACAAGAGCTAAAGAACTGGAGGCCATTCTCTCTGTTGTGCACAGATCACAGAATCCTGTCCAAAGCTCTGGTCCTCAGACTGAGGGAGGTGATGGCGTCTGTCATCCACCATGACCAGATTTACTTTGTGCCCGGCTCATAAGTGACAGTGTCCCTTTGATTCCAGATGTTTTGGACCTCTCCAGTGTTGGGACAGTGTTTTTTTTAAAACCAAAGGCCTCCTCTTCGGCCTCTATGTTTAGTCAAAATCCGGAAACCACATGTTCCATGGTTCCGGAAAAAAACAGAGCACAGGGAACTCAGTCTCCCAGGATTCCTCAACTTCACACAGAGGTGTGAAAAGCCACATGGGTCAACTCCTATTGGTCACACTGGACCCCATGACCTGTGAGGTCCCAGATCAATATAAGGCCACATCACCCCTTCCTCAATCTCTTTTCTACAATCCCTCCAAAGAGAGAAGGATGTCAGCCTCTCTTCCTGCATCGCCGAGGGGAGAAGCCTGATTTCTCCAGCTCACATCTTCTCTTCGCATCCAACTCTACGAGAGGAGCGCAAAAGTGCAGCTTCCAGCTCATCTCACCAAGGAAACCTCCTTGCACTTCAAGCTCTACTAAACTCCTAGTAGCGACTCGATGTCCTGCAGGAAAACTTCAACCAGCATCTGAGCTGCACAGCTCAACAGAACCGCGAAGGCAGAAACCAGATGACCAGCTAGAAGACTTCACAGAACTGAGGACTGAACTGCAACTTCCTTTTCCCCCTCTCCACGGATGGGTAACAAAACCGGGCTTAATAATTATACTAGGCTAAGCAAGACTGTTTATTTGATTCTGTGTGATGTTTATGAGTTTGATATGTGTTGTGATATTTTGTGTTATAAGTTCATAATAAATGTTTTCTTTTCACAAATGTTCTTTCATTAAGGTTGCATAAGTGAATTTTGCCAAAATCTACACTGTCAAGAACTCCATAACCTTCACTGTTCATTATATGATCTATAATAGTAAATATTGAGATTTCTAATTGAACTAGATCAAAATGAGACTAATCTTTACATTTGATTGTTGGTCCCTAATACCAGGGTGGTGCCCCGTTGTTTATAAATTATAATTGCAAATTATATTATTCTTAATTGATAACTTTATCGTTTTTTAAATGATGATTGTATTATTTTAAATAAATAATTGTATTGTTTTAATAATCATATTTTATGATTATTAATAATTAGCAAACATTAAGTCTACCTATTATTGAACAACACCAGTTCATTGGCAATAGAGTCTTATTTCCACAGACCAGGAACCGGCTTTTGACCGGGTTGAACACTAGTACTTATGGCAGACTCTGGCTGCTTTTGGGTTCAACTCAGGCTTTATAGCCATGATCCGGGTTTTTTATACAGACATTGAGAGTGTTCTGAAAGTAAATGGTGGGCTGAGTGCTCCTGTTAACCTCCAGAGGGGGGTGAGGCAGGGCTGCTCTCTCTCCGGCCAACAAGCCTCTGCTCCACAACCCAAGGAAGGTTTTAAAAGGTGTGATTTCTGCAAAGAACAGAAAAGCTAATTAGCTGTTTCCAACACTGGACAATATCGTCTCTAAAGCTCTGCCGTCAGATACCACTCGGTCCTGAACGTCCTCTTCAGGAACATTTAAAGTGACTCTCGGACTTCGTGTGGTCTTCATCTGTTGTTTCCTGTTTGACTTTAAGTTATTTTGTGTCTGATGATGTTTGACTTCGTCTTGTCTCCTGCTCGGAGCTGATTCACCTCATGTCTCACTGTCCCTGCCTCAGCTTCACCACCTCTATCGCCCATGTGTGTTACACACTCAGAGCCTTCGTCACCGAACATCGTCATCAGGCCCATATGACGGAGCTTAGGCAGTTAGCGACTGTTTGCCAGATCCAGGCCACAAGTAAACCATAGCAACACCACATGTAAACCAAAGGGGCCAAAGGGGAGCTCAGTTAGTTTTGTGCCATATTCAGCATTTACCTCCTGGGACACTTTAGGTTCATAGATCACACTTTGTCTAGAGCTCTTTAAATAACACATTGCTTCATAATAAAAGGTCACCAGCAAAAGAAGGAATAAAGATCTTTGTGATGCAGTCGTATTATACTTTATTTAAAGATGTTAGTATTTGAAACACAGACTTTCAACACCGTACAGTTTACAACTTCTCAAATATTGATCCTTATTTTGTGACCTTTACGAAACTGAATCAATACAAATACAGTGACACTAATATCATTCTCAGTAAAGATGCTGTTCGATGGTGTTAAAGGAATCTGGAACATACTCATCATCACTGCAGGAAAAAGACCTGACATCAGATCACAGTGAGGATATTTTAATGTGATTTGACCTGGAACAACAAATGTTTGAGGTGTTTGGAGATTTCTTTCATTTTCAGTCCGTATATAAATGGATTAAGAAGAGGATGATACACCATTATTTGTAATGTCAATATCAAACGGGTAGGTTTTGGTATATCTGATTCCAGTCGAACTACAATAACGTCATACGCAATAAAACCGGAAAGGTTGATGAGAACCAGCAGGTGAGGTAAACAGGTCTGTAGAGCTTTTGTCCTCGTTGTTTTAAACATTCTGTAAGTGACGATGAGTATCCTGATGTAAGTAAAAAGTATGAAAAACATCGGGAGAAGAACAGTATTCAGCAACACAAACACTCCATAAATGGACAGAGCCACTGAAGGCACACATTGAAGTTTGTAAATTGACGTGTTGCAGAAGATGCCTTTCAGACTGATGTGACAGATCTTTACATGAATGTACAATACAACTAATATTACAAATTGACAAACAGGAACAAACCAAGCTGTGAAGAGAAAGACTTTTACAGTTGTCTTCCTCATGATGGTTGGATATTGAAGAGGTTTACATATGGACACATATCTGTCATAAGCCATGGCCGACAACAATAGAAACTCTGAAGTGGTCAGAGTGTAATACACAGCAAATTGAAAGAGACAACGTGGGAAAGTCGTGATCTGTTCTTCAGATAAGAAGTCGATCAAAAGCTTGGGGTAGATTGTTGTGCTGTAAAGTATAGAGTTGATTAACAAAGCTGCAATGAAGATGTACATCGGCTCATGGAGGTTTTCATGAATCACAATAAGATAAACAATGGTGGAATTCCAGCAGATTATTATAATATATAATGTAAACATGACCACAAAATACACATATCTGTATTTCTGCACTTCCACATGTCCATCGAAAGTTATATACGTTACATTGACTTCATGATCCATCAGGCTTCTGAAAAACAGAGTGAATCAGTAACAGGTGCAGATCAAACAACAGACGTTCATAAAGAACACGTAGCAAGTCTCCCTGAGAGGATTCAGGAGCCTGTGGCCTGGAGGAGATTCACTCACTGACTCCAGAGGCACAGACAGTGGAGGGCTGCACTCTGGCTTTTTATCAGACTGCTTCACCCTCCATGAATCTCATTAAACTCTCCAACAACATGTCAACAACTTCAGAAAACTCTAGAGTCCTGGACCCAGAGGTTTTGTTCCTGTTGACCTCATCTTGTTAGTTCCTACACTTTGTTTTCTATTGTTTTCATGACTCTGTGCTTACTTAGTTTTCTTGTCCGTGATATGTTAAGATCAGCTTCATGTGAATATCTTCAGATTTGGAACTGATTAGATTTTGGTGATTTAAGGTCAAAAGATCAAGGTCAAGTGACCTTTTGTTGTTGTGAACATGATATTTAAGGAATTAAAGGATATAAGGATTCTGCGCAGCCATCACTGTCTGGTTTGGATCGGCCACCAAACAGGAACAGACAGCAACAGACAGTCCGGTCTGCAGACTGCCCCCCCCATCCAGGACCTGGACAGAGTCAGGAACCATCACTACAGACCCTTCACAACTAGTTCCATCTCCTCCCCTCTGGAGGCGCTAAAGAGCGCTGAGGGCGACCAGACAGCAGAACAGCTGGTTTCCTCTGGCCTCTTTTTTCATTGTTGTTGTGTTTTATGTCATATAAACATACTTTTGCATATGTAATTATATTTATTTTCTTACTAAGTAGTTAAATGTTTGCTTAACCTAGTGCTGCTTTTTTCACCTCGTTCTTTATGGTTTATTGTCTATTTCTGTACGTTGAGAGCAACAGAAAAACCAGAGTCATATTCCTTGTATGTGTACGAATACATGGCCAACATCTCAATCTAGTAGCTTCCACAGGAACTCGAGGGCATTTAGATTCCCTCAGGTCCAAACAGTCGGCTATAGCCAACCTGCTGGGCGTCTCAGCACTGGGAGCTCTGGTCAGGTCCCGGTTCATGAACATCTCACAGATGGATGCCCCCTCCCAGTTCGTCTTTGGGTTGGAGCAGACAAATGGACAAAGGAAGATCATTCACTGTTTACGAACATGGAGCAGCTCTGAAGTCTCCGACTCGTCTTAGGTCAGGAAGTGTGCTACCGGTTTCTATAGAGACCTCTTTGAGAGTGAGTTGTCCAGTAATCCAGATGTGCACAGCAGCTTTCTGGATGGTCTCCCTCAGGTAAGCAGGAGCAACAACACGGAGCTAGCTGCAGACATTACAAAGGAAGAGCTGCACAGAGCCACTGTTGGGAAACACGTTTTTATGAAACCAAAGGCTAATATCCGGCCTTCATGTCTAGTCAAAACCTTGAGGCCGCATGGCCTCTTTGTCTAGAGAAAGGAAGGAACTCAGTCTCCTAAGGGGCAACATGTTTTATTTGTTCTTGGAAGGCCAAGAAACTCAGCCTCCCAGGGGGCAACAGGTTTCATTCTTCTCCCAGGATGCCCAGAGGTGTCAAAAAAGCCACCAGAGTCAATTCCAATTGGTCACTCTGGCCCATGTGTCACGGGTATGGTGAGGACCCAAATGCAGCACAGGCAGACGAGATCTTAATTGGTAATGAACTTTATTTTTCACTGCAGTCTTAAACAGTTCTTAACAGTGGCAGGGTGAAAAGTCTTTGTTCCCAGTGATCTTCAGCGAGATCTGGCAAGGAGTGAGTCTGGTGTTGCTGAGTGGAGGCAAGGTCCACAGCAGGAGGATTACCTAGATGCAGACAGGTTCAGTGGTGAGCTGTGTAGCAGGCCGGAGCAGGTAGCAAGCAGGTAGCAAGCAGGTAGCAGGCAGATAGCAGGCAGATAGCAGGCAGATAGCAGGTAGCAGGCCGGAGCAGGTAGCAGGCAGGTAGCAGGCAGATAACAGGTAGCAGGCCGGAGCAGGTAGCAGGCAGGTAGCAGGCAGATAACAGGTAGCAGGCCGGAGAGAGAAATGCTGGAGGTCAGGCATTTACGCAAGACAATCTGGCACTGAAGCAGAGACAGGAGCAGGCTTATATGCAGCCAGGGCTGTCACAGGTGTGGAGAGTTGGCCTGATGAGTGGGCGTGGCTAACAGGTAGAGTGGAGCAGAGACAGAGGAGTGGAAAAATACCAGCAGACAGGAGATGAGCAGACTGTGACAGAACCCCCCCCTCAAGGGACGGCTCAAGACGAATGGACCAAACCGGGTGGGAGGCGGGGGCCTGGAGGAGGGCTAATACTCGTCCGAGAGCCCAGCGTCCATCTCCAAGACCCTGGTCCCGGGGAGACTGTCGTCGCTGTCGTTTGGGGACTCCGACGGAGGATGTGGTCTGGGAGGTGGCCTGGTTCTGGACGTCTGGGTGGGGTTGCGTCGATGGAAATCCCTGATGATGGTGCGGTCCAAGATGTTCCTCCCAGGAACCCAGAACCTTTCTTCAGGGCCGTAACCCTCCCAGTCCACCAAGTACTGGAATCCCCTCCCACGCCGGCGAGACTGCAGGATACGACGGACAGTGTAGGCGGGACCTCCATCGATGAGGCGAGGAGGTGGTGGAGGTGGTGTGGCAGGAACCAGGGCGCTCTCTTGGACCGGTTTAACCTTGGAGACATGAAACGTGGGATGAACCCGCATAGATCTAGGGAGTTTGAGCCTCACTGCCACTGGGTTGACGATCTCCTGGATCTCGAACGGGCCGATGAAGCGAGGAGCCAGTTTCTTGGATTCCACCCGGAGGGGAAGATCACGGGTGGAAAGCCAAACTTTCTGACCCGGCTGGTAGTCTGGGGCCTTGGAGCGGTGGCGATTGGCGGCCGCGGTGTAGCGGTCAGCGGCCCGGAGTAGAGCCGCCCTGGCTCGGGTCCAAGTCCTGCGACAACGGCGGATGAAGTCCTGGACAGAGGGGCAGGATGTTTCTTTCTCAAGTGCCGGAAAAAGCGGTGGTTGGAACCCATAGGTGCACTCAAAGGGGGAGAGACCGGTGGCGGAGCTGGTCAAGGTGTTGTGGGCGTATTCTACCCATAGGAGCTGTTCGGACCAAGAAGTAGGGTCTTGAGACGTCATGCAACGTAGTGCCGTTTCCATCTCCTGATTCTTGCGTTCGGTCTGGCCGTTGGACTGGGGGTGGTACCCCGAGGACAGGCTGACGGTGGCTCCCAGGAGCGAGCAGAACTCCCTCCAGAATACTGAGGCGAACTGGGGACCCCGATCAGAGACCACGTCCACTGGGATGCCATGGAGACGGACGACGTGGAGGAGGAGTAGTTTAGCCGTCTCTTTGGCAGATGGGAGTTTGGGCAGGGGCACGAAATGTGCCATCTTGCTGAACCTATCTACCACCGTCAGGATAGTAGTGTTGCCGCTGGATGGTGGTAGACCGGTGACAAAGTCCAAAGAAATGTGCGACCAGGGACGATGAGGCACAGGCAGAGGATGTAGAAGACCGGCAGGGGCATGATGAGCCGGCTTGTGCTGGTTGCAGGTGGGACAGGCATTGACGAACCCCCGAATGTCCTCATCCAGTGACGTCCACCAGAACCGGCGCCGCACCACGTCCTTGGTCCGTTGGATCCCTGGATGACAGGTAAGTTGAGTGCTGTGGGCCCATTGTAGAACCTCGGACCGGAGGTCAGGCGGGACGAACAGACAGTTGGGAGGGCAAGCACTAGGTCCGGGCTGGTCTTGGGCGGCGACCCTGACCTTCTCCTCTATCTCCCAGGTGAGTGTGGCCACCAGACGGGAAGAAGGCAGGATAGTGTCTGGGTCGGTCCTGTCCCCCTCCTTTTCCGAGAACTGACGGGACAGGGCATCGGGCTTGACGTTGCGGGACCCCGGTCGATAGGAGAGGGAAAAGTTGAAGCGGGTCAGGAAGAGTGCCCATCGATCCTGGCGGGAGTTCAGTCTTTTGGCGGACTGGAGGTACTCAAGGTTTTTATGGTCAGTCCATACCAGAAACGGCAGTTTAGTCCCCTCGAGCCAGTGTCGCCACTCTTCTAAAGCCAACTTGACGGCGAGGAGCTCTCGGTTTCCAATGTCATAATTCCTCTCTGCCGGGGTCAAACGTCGGGAATAGAATGCGCAGGGGTGCAACCTCTGGTCGGAGGCTGCTCTCTGGGACAAGACAGCCCCCACTCCCGAGTCGGAAGCGTCCACCTCGACCACGAACTGCCGTTCAGGGTCCGGTATTTGGAGGATGGGGGCCGAGGTGAATCGTGTCTTCAGGGCCAGAAAAGAGTCATTGGCGGCCGTGGACCAGAGAAACGGAACCTTGGAGGAGGTAAGAGCTGTGAGGGGGGCCGCCACCGAACTGTAGCCCCTGATGAACTTCCGGTAGAAGCTGGCGAAGCCCAGGAAACGTTGCAGCTGCTTGCGGGAATCAGGGGCGGGCCAAGTGGTGACGGCAGAAACCTTGGCTGAGTCCATCTCCACGGTCCCTCTCCCTACGACGTACCCCAGGAAGGAGACAGACGAGACGTGAAACTCACACTTCTCGGCCTTGATGAACAGGGAGTTTTCCAGCAGACGTTGGAGGACCTTCTGGACGTGATGTACATGTTCCTCTCTGGAGCGGGAGAAGATCAGAATGTCATCAAGGTACACGAAGACGACCTTGTTGAGCATGTCCCTGAGCACGTCGTTGACCAGAGCCTGGAAGACAGCAGGAGCGTTGGTGAGGCCGAAGGGCATCACCAGGTACTCGTAGTGACCAGTGGGGGTATTGAACGCCGTCTTCCACTCGTCCCCCTCGCGGATCCGGACCAGGTGGTAGGCGTTGCGCAGGTCAAGCTTGGTGAATATGGTGGCCCCCTCTAGGAGCTCGAAAGCTGAGGAGATGAGAGGCAGGGGGTACCGGTTCTTGATGGTAATGTCATTCAATCCACGGTAATCAATGCAGGGGCGGAGTGTCTTGTCTTTCTTCTCCACGAAGAAGAAACCTGCTCCAGCCGGAGACGAGGAAGGGCGGATGATGCCTGCCGCTAGACCGTCATTGATATATGTCTCCATCGCCCCCCTCTCAGGAACGGACAGGGAATACAGGCGTCCTCTGGGGGGCGTGGCACCGGGCTGGAGGTTGATGGCGCAGTCATAGGGCCGATGTGGGGGCAGGGAGGTTGCCTTGGCCTTACTGAACACCTCCCTGAAGTCCAGATACTCAGCCGGGACCCCCAGCACATCGGTAGAAGAACTGGTCGTGGCAGAAGGTCGTGGTGTGGCGGCTTGCTTGAGGCAGACCTGGTGACACGATGAACTCCACCCCAGGATCGCCCCTGTGGTCCAATCAAGGTGTGGATTGTGACGTCGGAGCCATGGGAACCCCAGAAGGAGAGGATGACGAGGAGAGTGCAGGATGTGAAACTGGAGTGTTTCATGGTGGTTCCCGGAAATTAACATCCGTATAGGCACTGTCAGGTGGGTCACAGTTCCCAGAAGTCGGCCATCCAGAGCGTTGGTGGAAACTGGAGCTGGCAGGGGAATCTGACCGACACCCAGCTGCAGAGCTAGGTTAGAGTCCATAATGTTGGCATCAGAGCCAGAGTCAATGAGGGTGGCGAGGGTCTGGGATCCCTCAGGCAGTAGCAGGCCGACCTGGCACAGGGATCGTGGGCTGGAGGAGGAGCTAGATGTATGACTCACCAGGAACTCCTTCCTTCCTGATGAGCCCGACCTTTTAGCGGGCACCTGGAAATAAAGTGTCCCGCTTGGCCACAATACAGGCAGAGGCTCCCCTCGCGGCGTCTCCTCCTCTCTTCTGGAGTTAGACTGGCCCGACCCACCTGCATGGGTTCAGGCTCCCCTGAATACCGGCAGCCAGAAAGCATCGATACGTCGGAAGCCGCTGGTGAAGGGGCGGGCTGGCGTCGTCCTGCGAGCCCCTGATGTTTCTCCCGCTGTCTCGCTTGAATGCGACGGTCGATGCGGGACGCCAGCTCGATGATGCCGTCGACAGTGGTGGGAAGGTCGTACGAAATCAGTTCGTCTTTAATGTAGTCAGCGAGCCCCATCAGGAATGCGTCGCACTGGGCAGCCTGGTTCCACTCACTGGAGCTAGCCTGGGTGCGGAAGTGGATGGAGTAATCGGCCACTGAACGAGACCCTTGCTTCAGACCTAGAAGCCCTCCAGAAGCGTCCGGACCTCGGGAAGCTTCTCCGAACACTTTGCGGAGCTCAGCGGCGAAGGCTTGGAAAGTGGAGCACGCTGGAGTGCGACGCTCCCACTCGGCTGTTCCCCACAGCCGAGCGCGCCCAGTCAGATGATTCACGGTGAACGCCACCCTGGCGTCTTCCGAAGCGAAGGTGTGGGGCTGGAGGGCAAACAGGATGGAACAGTTCGTGAGGAACGGGCGGCAGCCCTCCGCGTCCCCGGCGTAGCGTTCAGGAACCCCCACACGAGGCTCCGAGGCGGAAGCAGAGGCAGCCGGGACTGGTAGAGGCTGGACTGGTTCTGGAGGCAGAGGGACAACTTGAGCAAAAGCTGCGGCGAGTTGTTGGACCTGCGAGGCTAGCAAGGTAACCGCCTGCTCCTGCTTAGTCACCGCCAGTTGAACATCTGCTGAGTTCGAAAACAGCAGCGCCTCGTGGTGCTGGAGCATCGCCTCTACCTTCTCCAGGCGATCCATCGGCGTGTGCGCTGGGTCCATGTCTGGCCAGATTGTACTGTCACGGGTATGGTGAGGACCCAAATGCAGCACAGGCAGACGAGATCTTAATTGGTAATGAACTTTATTTTTCACTGCAGTCTTAAACAGTTCTTAACAGTGGCAGGGTGAAAAGTCTTTGTTCCCAGTGATCTTCAGCGAGATCTGGCAAGGAGTGAGTCTGGTGTTGCTGAGTGGAGGCAAGGTCCACAGCAGGAGGATTACCTAGATGCAGACAGGTTCAGTGGTGAGCTGTGTAGCAGGCCGGAGCAGGTAGCAAGCAGGTAGCAAGCAGGTAGCAGGCAGATAGCAGGCAGATAGCAGGCAGATAGCAGGTAGCAGGCCGGAGCAGGTAGCAGGCAGGTAGCAGGCAGATAACAGGTAGCAGGCCGGAGCAGGTAGCAGGCAGGTAGCAGGCAGATAACAGGTAGCAGGCCGGAGAGAGAAATGCTGGAGGTCAGGCATTTACGCAAGACAATCTGGCACTGAAGAAGAGACAGGAGCAGGCTTATATGCAGCCAGGGCTGTCACAGGTGTGGAGAGTTGGCCTGATGAGGGGGCGTGGCTAACAGGAGGAGCAGAGACAGAGGAGTGGAAAAATACCAGCAGACAGGAGATGAGCAGACTGTGACACCATGACCTGTGAGGTCACCGGGCCTATATAAAGGGACTTCTGCCCCATTTCTATCTCTCTTTTCCAACAACCCCTTCAAGGACAGCAGGCTGTCCAGCCTCTCCTCTCCTGCATCGCCTAGCGGGGGCCTGGCTGCTCCTGCCTGGCATCTTCTCTTCGCATCAAAATCTACAAGAGGAGCGCAAAGGTCTAGCATCCAGCTCACCTTCTCAAGGAAACCTCCTCACCCTTCAATCTCTACCAACTCCTAGCAGCGACTCGGTGTCCTGCAGGTAAGGACTTCAAACAAGCAACGGAGCGCCACAGCTCCACAGAACCGCGAAAGCAGAAACCTTACGACCAACCGGAGACTTCACACAAAGCCAGGACAAACGGTGAACTGCACAGCAACTTTCTCTCTTTCTGAGGACTGGTAACATACTGGGCTTAATAATTATACTAGACTAAGCAAGACTGTTTATTTGATTCTGTGTGGTGTTTATAAGTTTGCTACATGTGGTGATATTGTGGTTACAAGTTAAATCAAAGTTCACAGAATCTTTCATTCTCTAATAAGCATTTACACAGTAACGCATATCACTACCTACTTAGCTACGTCCCCACTCCAGAAGAAGGGGGGGAGCTACCAACTTACCAGCCACCATTTTGAGAAAACCCTGACTTACTTACACACACACACACACTCACCTACACACCTTTGTTTTAGATCGTACTCTGTTAGTAATTTGTGTTTTATACTTTATTATATTCATATTAAATGTTTTTCTTTAACAAATGTTCTTTCATTAATGTTGCATAAGTGAATTTTGCAAACCTCTACACTGTCAAGAACTCTATAAACCTTCACTGTTCATTATATAATCTGTAATAGTAAATATGGAGATTTCTAAGTGAACTAGATCCAAATGAGACTGATCCTAATCAATAAATTGGCTATCTTTTCCCTTCCATGAAGGGTGGTGCCCCGAGAGAACTTTAACAAACTAAAGTTATGATTTAATTTTAATATTTTAATATTAATGTTTTATATTTTATTTTTTATAACCAAATTTATTGAACGCCTAAAGGCACACCATCTTATGGTATCACTCCTAACATTATTGCACAACACCACCATGAGCCTGCAGAGCGGCAAAGCTCCAGGGACAGACGGCCTTCCTACTGATTTCTTTAAGTCCTTCTGGGACATCTTAGAACAGGATCTGCTTAAGGTAGTCAATGACAATCTACAGAATGGAAGGCTACCTCTGAGCTGCAGGAGGGCCGTCATCACCCTGCTGCCGAAGAAGGGAGACCTACAAGAGTTGAAGAACTGGAGGCCGGTCTCTCTGTTGTGCACAGATCACAGAATCCTGTCCAAAGCTCTGGCCCTCAGACTGAGGGAGGTGATGGCGTCCGTCATCCACCCTGACCAGACTTACTGTGTGCCCGGCTCATAAGTGACAATGTCACTTTGATTCCAGATGTTTTGGACCTCTCCAGTTCATTGGCAATAGAGACTGGTCTTATTTCCATAGACCAGGAACAGGCTTTTGACCGGGTTGAACACTAGTACTTATGGCAGACTCTGGCAGCTTTTGGGTTCAACTCAGGCTTTATAGCCATGATCCGGGTTTTCTATACAGACATTGAGAGTGCTGTGAAAATAAATGGTGGGCTGAGTGCTCCTGTTAACCTCCAGAGGGGGGTGAGGCAGGGCTGCTCTCTCTCCGGCCAACAAGCCTCTGCTCCACAACCCAAGGAAGGTTTTAAAAGGTGAGATTTCTGCAAAGAACAGAAAAGCTAATTAGCTGTTTCCAACACTGGACAATATTGTCTCTAAAGCGCTGCCGTCAGATACCACTCGGTCCTGAACGTCCTCTTCAGGAACATTTGAAGTGAATCTCGGACTTCGTGTGGTCTTCATCTGTTGTTTCCTGTTTGACTTTAAGTTATTTTGTGTCTGATGATGTTTGACTCCGTCTTGTCTCCTGCTCGGAGCTGATTCACCACATGTCTCACTGTCCCTGCCTCAGCTTCACCAGCTCTATTGGCCATGTGTGTTACACTCTTAGAGCCTTCGTCAGTTTGTCTGCTCCTCTCACACCAAACCTGTGACACCGAACATCGTCATCAGGCCCATATGACGGAGCTTAGGCAGTAAGCGACTGTTTGCCAGATCTAGGCCACAAGTAAACCATAGCAACACCACATGTAAACCAAAGGGGCCAAAGGGGAGCTCAGTTCGTTTTGTGCCATATTCAGCATTTACCACCTGGGCCACTTTAGGTTTATAGATCACACTTTGTCCAGATCACT
The DNA here is from genome assembly GCF_963576545.1 of Limanda limanda. Classification (NCBI taxonomy): domain Eukaryota; kingdom Metazoa; phylum Chordata; class Actinopteri; order Pleuronectiformes; family Pleuronectidae; genus Limanda; species Limanda limanda. The sequence goes on from NC_083651.1 coordinate 998,679, forward strand.
TTAAATGACACATTGCTTCATAATAAAAGGTCACCAGCAAAAGAAGGAATAAAGATATTTGAAATGCAGTCGTTTTATACTTTATTTAAAGATGTAAGTATTTAAAACACTGACTTTGAACAGCGTACAGTTTACAACTTCTGAAATATTGATCCTCATTTTGTGACCTTTAGGAACTGAATCAATACAAATACAGTGACACTAATATCATTCTCAGTAAAGATGCTGTTCGATGGTGTTAAAGGAATCTGGAACATACTCATCATCACTGCAGGAAAAAGACCTGACATCAGATCACAGTGAGGATATTTTAATGTGATTTGACCTGGAACAACAAATGTTTGAGGTGTTTGGAGATTTCTTTCATTTTTAGTCCGTATATAAATGGATTAAGAAGAGGATGATACACCATTATTTGTAATGTCAATATCAAACGGGCAAGTTTTGGTATATCTGATTCCAGTCGAACTACAATGACGTCATACGCAATAAAACTGGAAAGGTTGATGAGAACCAGCAGGTGAGGTAAACAGGTCTGTAGAGCTTTTGTCCTCGTTGTTTTAAACCATCTGTAAGTGACGATGAGTATCCTGATGTAAGTAAAAAGTATGAAGAGCATCGGGAGAAGAACAATATTCAGCAACAGAAACACGCCATAAATGGACAGAGCCACTGAAGGCACACATTGAAGTTTGAACATGGAAGTGTTGCATAAAATGCCTTTCATACTATTGTGACATATCTTTACATTCATATACAATACAACTGATATTCCAAATTCACAAACAGGAACAAACCAAGCTGTGAAGAGAAAGACTTTTACAGTTGTCTTCCTCATGATTGTTGGATATTGCAGAGGTTTGCATATGGACACATATCTGTCATAAGCCATGGCCGACAACAATAGAAACTCTGCAGTGGTCAGAGTGTAATACACAGCAGCTTGAAAAAGACAACATGTGAAAGTTGTGATCTGTTCTTCTGATAAGAAGTCGATTAAAAGCTTGGGGTAGATTGTTGTGCTGTAAAGTACAGAGTTGATTAACAAAGCTGCAATGAAGATGTACATCGGCTCATGGAGGTTTTCATGAATCACAATAAGATAAACAATGGTGGAATTCCAACAGATTATTATAATATATAATGTAAACATGACCACAAAATACACATATCTGTATTTCTGCACTTCCACATGTCCATCGAAAGTTATATACGTTACATTGACTTCATGATCCATCAGGCTTCTGAAAAACAGAGTGAATCAGTAACAGGTGCAGATCAAACAACAGCCGTTCATAAAGAACACGTAGCAAGTCTCCCTGAGAGGATTCAGGAGCCTGTGGCCTGGAGGAGATTCACTCACTGACTCCAGAGGCACAGACAGTGGAGGGCTGCACTCTGGCTTTTTATCAGACTGCTTCACCCTCCATGAATCTCATTAAACTCTCCAACAACATGTCAACAACTTCAGAAAACTCTAGAGTCCTGGACCCAGAGGTTTTGTTCCTGTTGATCTCCTCTTGTTAGTTCCTACACTTTGTTTTCTATTGTTTTCATGTCTCTGTGCTTATTTAGTTTTACGTGACCGTGATATGTTAAGATCAGCTTCACGTGAATATCTTCAGATTTGGAACTGATTGGATTTTGGTGATTTAAGGTCAAAAGATCAAGGTCACTTGACCTTTTGTTGTTGTGAACATGATGTATAAGGAATTAAAGGATATAAGGATTCTGCACAGCCATCACTGTCTGGTTTGGATCGGCCACCAAACAGGAACAGACAGCAACAGACAGTCCAGTCTGCAGACTGCCCCCCCCATCCAGGACCTGGACAGAGTCATGAACCATCACTGCAGACCCATCACAACCAGTTCCATCTCCTCCCCTCTGGAGGCGCTAAAGAGCGCTGAGGGCGACCAGACAGCAGAACAGCTGGTTTCCTCTGGCCTCTTATTTCATTGTTGTTGTGTTTTATGTCATATAAACATACTTTTGCATATGTAATTATATTTTGTTTTCTTAAATAGTAGGTATATGTTTGCTTAACCTTGTGCTGCTTTTTTCACCTTGTTCTTTATGGTTTATTGTCTATTTCTGTACGTTGAGAGCAACAGAAAAACCAGAGTCAAATTCCTTGTATGTGTACGAATACATGGCCAACATCGCAATCTAGTAGCTTCCACAGGAAATCGAGGGCATTTAGATTCCCTCAGGTCCAAACAGTCGGCTATAGCCAACCTGATGGGCGTCTCAGCACTGGGAGCTCTGGTCAGGTCCCGGTTCATGAACATCTCACAGATGGATGCCCCCTCCCAGTTCTTCTTTGGGTTGGAGCAAACAAATGGACAAAGGAAGATCATTCACTGTTTACGAACATGGAGCGGCTCTGAAGTCTCCGACTCGTCTGAGGTCAGGAAGTGTGCTACCGGTTTCTATAGAGACCTCTTTGAGAGTGAGTTGTCAAGTAATCCAGATGTGCACAGCAGCTTTCTGAATGGTCTCCCTCAAGTAAGCAGGAGCAACAACACAGAGCTAGCTGCAGACATTACAAAGGAAGAGCTGCAGAGAGCCACCATGAGCCTGCAGCGCGGCAAAGCTCCAGGGATAGACGGCCTTCCTGCTGATTTCTTTAAGTCCTTCTGGGGCATCTTAGGAAAGGATCTGCTTGAGGAACCATGACATGACATGGCGGCAGACTCTGAAATTATAAAATAAAATCTTCACCACGGCTTTGATGAAGGAAAACATGCCTCATCCTCCAGCTGATCTGATGCTGCTGATGGTGAGGCTGCAGGTGAAGCTGATGCTGAGGACGAAGGAGATGCCGACGATGATGATGATGAGGATGAGGACGGGTTTGCACTGGATGGGATGAAGGTTAGGGGGTACATGAAATCCCCAGTAAGTGGTTCACACCATTAAATGGTGTGGAAAGAGGGTTTGTAAGGATTTCAATATTTTAACTGTAGTCGCTGTCTTGCTGTACTCTTAACAATAAAGATAGAAGCAGTTTTAGCTAGATATTATGCCTTCATACAAATGATTTTAATAACAGTTTCTGCTTGGGGTTAATAATTAATCTTTTAATTGTTCTTAATTCTTACTTCTGATATTAAAGGCTTATTCCCTTTGCTGCACTCAACATCACACAGACTTCACGGAACTGTCCCTTCTGGGGCAAAGTCAGACTAACATTGTTTGGGTTCAGTTGTTCCTAATGTTTACACAGTCAGGACATGTTTTGATGAAGCAGAAACATAATAATCTTTTCTCCAATTGTAAACACCATTGCCCCTCATGTCATTTGCTGGGTCAAGTCCTTTCAAGAAGTGAACAGGTTGCCGAGCAACTATCAAAGTAGGAGCGTCATTGGGAGTGGCTCCTTGCTACTTCCGTATTTCAAATGCCAGGAGGATGGCCTACGCCTGCGCACTTCCAAGGAGGGAGGAACATAAATCTACTGTTATAAAATGGACAGGCGCCTGATGTTTGTGGCGCTCTGATACGACCAGTGTGTTGAAAGCCCATTGCTTTGCTGATTCATAACCTGTTCATTGCTTCCTAAATAAATTCTTGATTGAACAAACCGAGTTCGGCTCATCTTCTCATACAAAGGATAAACAAACACGCATGACAGTAGTGTTGTGCAATAGGAGTAGACTTGACGTTGGCTAATTATTAATAATCATGAAATATGATTATTAAAATAACAAAAATTATCTATCAAAAATAATTAAATTATTAATTGAAGATGATCAGTAATCAAATAACAATAAAACCACTAATGAGAAAATAGGAATTATCAATTTGAAAGTACAAGCTATCAATTAACAATGATAAGGTTATCAACCAAGAATAATGAAAATAATTATTCAAAAACAATAAAATTATCAATTTAAGAATAATACTATCTATATTAATAATTGAGAAAGGGGGGCACCACCCTGGTTTCCAGGGACCAACATATCAAGCTATAATTATCAGTCTCATAATGATAAATGTCAAATTAATAATGTCAATATTTTAATATTAACGATTACTTAATAAACAGTGAAGGCTTCTAAGTTCGAGCACAGGCAATCATAATCCAGCTGTATTCACACACTTATGCACCAATAATCACAGACTACAGATACTTTAATTACAAAAGTATTTATTAAAAAGGGGAAATAAAGTTATAATGTTATTCAATGATTCATCATTTTAACAAGCTCCAATATTTCAAAGATAAACACAGCAGCAGCACTTATCACAATTCAGAAAATACATGTAAAACCTGCGGTCTACCTATGTATGTCTGTCTCTGTGTGTGTGTGTCTGTGTCAAAGTGTCTCTCTGTGTATGTGTGTCTATGTGTGTGTATATGAAATAAAGTTAGTGTTATTTAATGATTTATCATTTTAACAAACTCCCATATTTCAAAGATAACAACAGCAGCTTATCACAATTTAGAACACGCATGTAACCTGGTCCATCTATGTGTCTCTGTGTGTGTGTATCTGTCTGTGTCTATCAATGTGTGTGTGTGTGTGTGTGTGTGTGTGTGTGTGTGTGTGTGTGTGTGTGTGTGTGTGTGTGTGTGTGTGTGTGTGTGCGAGAGAGAGAGAAAAAGAAGGGGGCGTGGCGATGACGCAGTCACGTAGTGACATCACATCTAAGATGGAGGCCGATCATGATTCGTGGAATCAAGGCCTAAAAACTCTCAAAATGGCGGATTGACTACAGAACAAGATGGCGGAGCCGTTATGAATTTAGAGCCAGGATGGGAGGAGAGAGAGAGAGGAGGCGTGGCAATAATAGACTCAAAATGGTGGGTTAACTTGCGTTATTCAAGATGGAGTCTATGTTAATGACACCATGTGGCCGGAGCTCACACTGGTGGTCGTCACATGAATTACACAAAGGGATTTTCAGACAAAGAGAATTCTTATCTCTGCTTGGCTTTGGGGGCCGCATGGTTTCCAGATGTGTTCAGCCTCTCTGAATATAGATTTAACTATGTTACATGAACTGTATTCTAAATACAGATCGGAAGTGTGTATAGGTCGGTTTAGAAGGAGAGAGAGAGACAGTGAGAGAGAGAGAGAGAGAGAGAGAGAGAGAGAGAGAAAAGAGAACGAACTCTTAAAAATACGTCTGAGATGAGTTAACAGTGGTTCACCCCTCAGCCGTCAAGCGAACGTTGTGGGCCGAGGTTCTGATCGGTGAAATCACTGCAGACTCACACAGACGTTAACAGTGCGGGCGGAGGCGCTTCTCGCGGCCCTATTTACTGTAACACAAAACATTGCCATCAAACCGGACACCGGAAGTAGCGGCTCGGAGTAGTGGCCGGCTAAAACAATGGAACACGGAGGTTCCACCCACAAAATACACTCAAGTATTAAATCAATACGCTACGTATTAAAACTAACATCTGCCCAGACAACATAAGCCTCTCTTACTGTAACCATGGTTTCGTGGGGTGCATGCGCGTTGGCGCGAATCTCCCGGAAGTCCAGTGAACAAGCTCGTAGTCTCTTAGGCGTGCTCCCGCTGTTCCGCCTGGAGCAGCGGGCGTCGCGGAGGGCTGAAGATGAGAGGATTTTCTCGTGCTGCGTCGACGGGATGACGTCGTCTTCTTCTGCAGCAGCGGAGATCGCGCTGCCTCACAGGAACGTGTGGCTGCTTGTAGCCGTTGTAGATCGTGTTGGGAAAGAATAAAAGTAAAGTCCGTGCCTCACTCGTCCCGAGTGAGATTCCTGTTTGTCTTTTCAAGTTAAAACAGCAAAAGTCTTTTCAAAATAAAAACGTCGACTGAGATAAAAGAAGAATACTGGAATGAGTTAAAATAAATGTCTTATCGCCTCCATTAGTTTACTGAGTCGTCTGGTAAAGCCTTGGGAGGCCTAGTGGTAACTTCAGCGTTGGAGTAGAAAAAGAGGACAAAGAGTTAGTTGCATCCTTAAGTTGCTGGGTTAACTAGCGAGAACCCGGGGGGGGGTCTCGTTGTCACATCAGCATCGGAGTAAAAAGAGAAAGGTTTCTGGGAGCTCAGCCTTTTTAAGTCATGTTCCAGGTGACTCCCCCCTGGGAGGAGGGGTCAAGGGTCAGTGTGGCCCCCGGCCAATTAACTATCAGAATTTGGCCCCAAGGGGCGGTTTTCAGTGGGGGACCCAGGAAGTGATCTTCTGCCACATGGAGATAAGAGCTCCATGCTGGATTTTTAAATGTAAGGGGTCTCCTGAGGCGGGTCCCAAGTTTTACGACTCTTTGTTATAAGTCAGATCACTGGGACCTCAGTCCCAACAGTCCCCCTTTGACCTGGAAAGTGGGTCGTTACCCGGTTTCCAGGGCACACTAGGGTCGAGAGTCCAGTGATAATTCAGGAGAAGGTAATCCTTGAGTGGAGTTGAAGCATTGAAAGTTAGTTCATCATGAGGCAGAGAGGCATAAATGTCTTTGAGGCATGAGTCTAAACAGAGAGAGGTAATTGTCTGGGCAGACAGGCTAAAACATATATTCTAAAACACGGCGCACATTTTCAATTTCACATCATGCTTATCGGCAGGTATTGTTCACATACCAATGAATTTCGGTGAAGAGTGAAATGAAAGAAAAGTGGAAAAAGGGACAGAAGAAAATGTTTGAGTGGGTGCGGGTGTTTTGAGGTAAACATGTGTGTTATCCTGTCAAACCAAAACATTTAGAACGGCGAGTCACGTTCTGTTGTTCGCTAATCTGTGAATATATGGTAAATCCTATTTCTAGGTTTGCAAATCTACAGATATTGAAATTGCACTGCCAAGACTCAATTGCCAAGTGTACCCGTGAGGGCTGCACAACCGTAGTGGTAACGACTTCAAAATTCCTCACCGAGGTCTAAAGAGTTCACTACCTGAACATACGTTATACAATTTTCTGACCGAAGGTCTAAAGCATGCAACTATTGATGGAGTGAGTGGTTTGAGCGGTCTTTGTTTTAAAATTGGGATTTCTTTCCCCCCCCCCTTTCAGGTGTGGAGGTGAGAGGGGTTTCTGGCAGCGCCTTGTTCTTCCCAGTCATTGAAGTCATCTTTAGGAGTGGAGAAGGAGGGCGTCTGCTCCTAGTTTCGCCAACGGGGTTCAGTGTCTGGTCTCTTAGGGGAGCCAGGAGGAACACGTGGCACAATGTCTCTCATTGCTTCATCCACACATCTCAGTATTAATTCCTCTGTGCCAGGATGCATCTCATGTGTTGGATTTCGGTCACCATATCTATACTCCTGGTATTGATGAGGTTTCCTTTGGTTCCAGCGCCTACTTCTCTGTTGAGAGGGATTCAGGTGCTGAGGTCGAAACTGTTTGTGGGGCTGGTTGAAATCCTCACCCCCTTGGTTTTGAGGGGCACCCTGTTGGAAGGGTCGTTGTTTCTGGTTCTCTTTGCTGGGGTTCATCTGGGCGTGGGGAAAGTTGTCATCTTCCAGCGCCGGGTCCACATGTGTTTGGACTTGAACTGCCAGAACCACGGTGTCGTCTTCGTTGAACCCTCGGTTGTCTGGGTTGAAGCGATAAATGTCTTTTTTCAAGGGGCTCTTGCTGCCGGTTGCGGATTTCCTCTCTTTGAGGGGGTGCTGAGTCATCAGTGTCTTTTGACTCGAATGTGCCACGGTACTCATCTTCGTGGCCACCATCTCTTGCACCGGGGTGGAGGACCATCCAGGACGCGACCGTGAGTCATGGTGCGCCTCTGCCTGAGTGGCAGACTGGGAATCTCCTTCAGCCCTCCAGGACGGAGTCCTTCCGTCGTTGTGATGTGGATCAGCATGGCTCCGTGCAGGATGTGTTCGTTCTGGCTGGAGTGGATGCTTAGTGTCCGCTGGACAGGCATTTGATGTTGCCTCATGGCGGTCCCAGGTCACTGCACGTCTAGGGGTTGAGTCCGGCTCCCCCTTTGGTGTTGAGTGGGTCGGAGCGGTTGACTGCTGGGTGTGTCTGGCCCGCCAGAGCAAAGCTTCCTCTGCATGAGGGTTGCGTAGCTGTGCTCGCAGCTGTTCTCCCAGTGTCTCTGTTCCGCTGGCTCCACCGGGAATGACGTCAGCTCCTGGCCCTGTCATCAGGGATATCAGCTTGAGGGGGGGGCAGCTCTGTTTGACTGTGCCCCCCTTTCTGCTGACCTTTGACCTGCGTGTGCTCCTGCACCGCCTGGTCCTGTTCTTTGCGGGTCTCGATGATATGCCGCAGGTGGGAGTTTTTCTCCTGCTCCGCTCGACATGCTGCTTGCATGGCTCTGAGCACCTTCGCATGTTCTTGGGTCTGCAGCTCGGCTCTCTGCTGGTAGAGGAGTGTCAGTTGACCCAGAGCATGGAGTATTTTCGGATGCGGGCCAGTGGGGTTGATGAGTGCATGGACAGTTCTTGATCTTACGATCGTAGGTACTTAATTCATACTCGGTCAACTCACTCACCGCATCATTAGAAAAAATTAATCAGACTGGCTACAGTCTCTAATAGGACCTCTGGTCCTGAGGGAGCACTTGCCCCATGGTGATACATGCTACTCATCTTCTGAGTGCGAAAAGACACCTGGTGGACTGCTCACGCTCGCTTGGATAAAAGCGGGTAAAACGCTTAAATAACACTACACAACAAGATGCACAGGTGAGCTTCACCCTGTGTCTATAAAGTGTCAATGAAGGATAGCTCGGTGGCTCAATCCTTAAGACCTAGTTGTTCAACAACTAGTCTTCTCAAAACTAGTCTCTCAAATCTAGTTTGTCTCCTTAAGATCAAAAAGCATGCAGAAAATCTCCTATAAAAATTACCAACTACTGAAACGCAGTCAGCAACCAACCAAAGTTACACAAAAGTCTGCTTAGCAAAGGGAATTAAGAATAAAGAAACTTCAAAGAGAAATTAGTTTCGAACCTATGTCTCTCTTCAAAATTTAATCATAATTATTGTGCATTGAGATGACACAACCACTTATATGCTATAAGCAACCAACCACGGATACACAAGGCACTAGTATACCTGCTTGGGACAGGTGCAAAGGGATTAAAAATAAAATTTCAAAGAGAAATAAATTTCCAGAATTATATTTCTCTTTTCTTAAATTATTTATGATTCTTGTGCTTCGAGAACACAACCACCGATTGCAATCTGCAGCCAATTACGGATACACCAGGCACTGGTATACCGGTTTGGTAAAAGTTCAAATGAATTAAAAATAAAACTTTGCAAAGAAGAATAAATTTCCAAAATTATTTTCTTCTTCAACAACGAATCATGATCAATACCAAATGAGAGAAAGGAAGAAAAAAAAAATTTAAAAAAAATTTAAATTTTTCGAAAAAATTTAAATTTTTCAAAAAAAATCAATTTCTGGAAAAAAAGAATCTGGATTATTGTACACAGTATAATGATAAAGCTGGAGTTAGATTGCCTCACAGGGGGCACCATTTATGTTGTGCAATAGGAGTAGACTTGACGTTGGCTAATTATTAATAATCATGAAATATGATTATTAAAATAATAAAAGATTATTTATTAAAAATAATTAAAAATGATAAGGCCATAAGTTATCGTAGAGGGGCACCACCCTGGTTTCCAGGGACCAACGATCTCAAGCTATAATTATCAGTCTCATAATGATAAATGTCAAATTAATAATGTAAATATTTTAATATTAACGATTACTTAATAAACAGTGAAGGCTTCTAAGTTCGAGCACAGGCAATCATAATCCAGCTGTATTCACACACCTATGCACAAATAATCACAGACTACAGATACTTTAATTACAAAAGTATTTATTAAAAAGGGGAAATAAAGTTATAATGTTATTCAATGATTCCTCATTTTAACAAGCTCCAATATTTCAAAGATAAACACAGCAGCAGCACTTATCACAATTCAGAAAATACATGTAACCTGCGGTCTACCTATGTATGTCTGTCTCTATGTGTGTGTGTGTCTGTGTCAAAGTGTCTCTCTGTGTGTATGTGTCTATGTGTGTGTGTGTGAAATAAAGTTGGTGTTATTTAATGATTTATCATCTTAACAAACAACAGCAGCAGCATTTATCACAATTAAGAAAACACATGTATTCATCTATGTGTATCTGTGTGTGTGTGCATCTGTCTGTGTCTATCAAAATGTGTGTGTGTGTGTGTGTGTGTGTGTGTGTGTGTGTGTGTGTGTGTGTGTGGGTGCGAGAGAGAGAGAGAAAAAGAAGGGGCGTGGCGATGACGCAGTCACGTAGTGACATCACATCTAAGATGGCCGATCATGATTCGTGGAATCAAGGCCTAAAAACTCTCAAAATGGCGGATTGACTACAAAACAAGATGGCGGAGCCGTTATGAATTTAGAGCCAGGATGGGAGGAGAGAGAGAGAGGAGGCGTGGCAATAATAGACTCAAAATGGTGGGTTAACTTGCGTTATTCAAGATGGAGTCTATGTTAATGACCATGTGGCCGGAGCTCACAATGGTGGTCGTCACATGAATTACACAAAGGGATTTTCAGACAAAGAGAATTCTTTGTCTCTGCTTAGCTTTGGGGGCCGCATGGTTTCCAGATGTGTTCAGCCTCTCTGAATATAGATTTAACTATGTTACATGAACTGTATTCTAAATACAGATCGGAAGTGTGTATAGGTCGGTCTAGAAGGAGAGAGAGAGAGAGAGAGAGAGAGAGAGAGAGAGAGAGGGAAGAGAACGAACTCTTAAAAATACGCCTGAGATGAGTTAACAGTGGTTCACCCCTCAGCCCTCAAGCGAACGTTGTGGGCCGAGGTTCTGATCGGTGAAATCACTGCAGACTCACACAGACGTTAACAGTGCGGGCGGAGGCGCTTCTCGCGGCCCTATTTACTGTAACACAAAACATTGCCATCAAACTGGAAACCGGAAGTAGCGGCTCGGAGTAGTGGCCGGCTAAAACAATGGAACACGGAGGTTCCACCCACAAAATACACTCAAGTATTAAATCAATACGCTACGTATTAAAACTAACATCTGCCCAGACAACATAAGCCTCTCTTACTGTAACCATGGTTTCGTGGGGTGCATGCGCGTTGGCGCGAATCTCCCGGAAGTCCAGTGAACAAGCTCGTAGTCTCTTAGGCGTGCTCCCGCTGTTCCGCCTGGAGCAGCGGGCGTCGCGGAGGGCTGAAGATGAGAGGATTTTCTCGTGCTGCGTCGACGGGATGACGTCGTCTTCTTCTGCAGCAGCGGAGATCGCGCTGCCTCACAGGAACGTGCGGCTGCTTGTAGCCGTTGTAGATCGTGTTGGGAAAGAATAAAAGTAAAGTCCGTGTCTCACTCGTCCCGAGTGAGATTCCTGTTTGTCTTTTCAAGTTAAAACAGCAAAAGTCTTTTCAAAATAAAAACGTCGACTGAGATAAAAGAAGAATACTGGAATGAGTTAAAATAAATGTCTTATCGCCTCCATTAGTTTACTGAGTCGTCTGGTAAAGCCTTGGGAGGCCTAGTGGTAACTTCAGTGTTGGAGTAGAAAAAGAGGACAAAGAGTTAGTTGCCTCCTTAAATTGCTGGGTTAACTAGTGAGACCCCGGGGGGGGGGTCTCATTGTCACATCAGCATCGGAGTAAAAAGAGAGAGGTTTCTGTGAGCTCAGCCTATTTAAGTCATGTTCCAGGTGACTCCCCCCTGGGAGGAGGGGTCAGGGGTCAGTGTGGCCCCCGGCTAATTAACTATCAGAATTTGGCCCCAAGGGGCGGTTTACAGTGGGGGACCCAGGAAGTGATCTTCTGCCACATGGAGATAAGAGCTCCATGCTGGATTTTTAAATGTAAGGGGTCTCCTGAGGCGGGTCCCAAGTTTTACGACTCTTTGTTATAAGTCAGATCACTGGGAACGCAGTCCCAACATAATGATTATTTAATAAACAGTGAAGGCTTTTAAGTTCGAGCACAGGCAATCATAATCCAGCTGTATTCACACACATATGCACAAATAATCACAGACCTCAGATACTTTAATTACAAAAGCATTTATTAAAAAGGGGAAATAAAGTTAATGCTATTTAATGATTCATCATTTTAACAAACTCCAATATTTCAAAGATCACAACAGCAGCAGCACTTATCACAATTTAGAACATACATGTAACCTCTGGTCCATCTATGTGTCTCTGTGTGTGTGTATCTGTGTGTGTCTATCAATGTGTGTGTGTGTGTGTGTGTGTGTGTGTGTGTGTGTGTGTGTGTGTGTGTGTGTGTGTGTGTGTGTGTGTGTGTGTGTGTGAGAGAGCGAGAGAGAAAAAGAAGGGGGCGTGGCGATGACACAGTCACGTGGTGACGTCACATCTAAGATGGAGGCAGACAATGACTCAAGGAGTCATTAGGCTTAAAACTCTCAAAATGGCCGCTTTGGAAGTTAGATCCAGAATGGGAGGAGAGAGAGAGAGAAGGCGTGGCAATAATAGACTCTCAAGATGGTGGTTTAACTGGCGTTATTCAAAATGGAGTTTATGTTAATGACCATGTGGCCTGAGCCCACAATGTCGGTCGCCACATGAATTACACAAAGAGATTTTCAGACAAAGAGAATTTCTTATCTCTGCTTGGCTTTGGGGGCCGAATTGCTTCCAGATGTGTTCAGCCTCTCTAAGTATAGATTTATCTATATGACATGAACTGTATATACAGATCGGAACGTTTGTGTAAGCCGGTTCAGGAGAAGAGAGAGAGAGAGCGAAGAGAGAGAGAGAAAACATGCGAGGAGAGTTCAAAGAGGCTCTTAAAACACGCCGGAGATAAGTTAACAGTGATTTAACCAATCAGCCCCAAGCGGACGTTGTGGGCTGAGGTTCTGATCGGTAAACTCACTGCAGACTAACACAGACGTTAACAGTGCGGGCGGAGGCTTTCCTCGCGGCGCTATTCACTGTAACACAAAACATTGCCGTCAAACCGGAAACAGGAAGTGGCGGCTCGGAGTAGCCGGCTCGTCACGGCTAAAACAATGAAGAAACACGGAGGTTCCGCTAGCAAATACCTTCAAGTATTAAATAGTACGCTACGTATTAAAACTAACATCTGCCCAGACAGATTCGCCTCTTACTGTGACCGTGGTTTCGTGGGGTGCATGCGCGTTCCGCGTGGATATCCCGGAAGTCCAGTGAATAACTCGTAGTCTCTTAGGCGAGCTCCCGCTGGTCCGCCTGGAGCAGCGGGCGTCGCGCAGGCCTGAAGAGGAGCGGATTTTCTTGTGCTGCCTCGACGGGATGACGTCGTCCTTCTTCTTCAGGGATGTGCAGCTGCTTGTAGCCGTTGTAGCTCGTGTGGAAAAAGAAGAATAGTAAAGTCCGTGTCTCACTCGTCCCGCAAGTGATTTCCTTTTTCGGCCTTCTAATCGCCTCCTTAGTTACTGAGTCGTGTAGTTAGGCCCCTGGAGGGTCTGGATACGACTTGAGCAAAGTGGAAAGAGGACAAAGAGAGTGTTAGTCATTCCCTCCTTAAATTTGCTGGGATGACTAGTAGGACCCCGGGGGGGTCCAGTTGCAGCCTCAGCATGAGAGTAAAAAAGAGTGATTTCTGTGAGCTCAGCACCTTTGTACCTTCTCAAAGAGTACCGGCCCCCTGGAGGAGGGGTCAAGGGTCAGTGTGGCCATCAGCCAATTAAGATGTCAGGATTTGGCCACCAGGGGCGGGCTTCACCCTCAGTGGACGTCTCAGGTTTCATTTAGGTCTCAGCAGAGCTGATTGCAGCATCTCCCACCAGGGCCTGCTGCTGGGGGGGGTTGGGGTGTCGACACCCAGGAAACTCTAGGGCTGGTCTCAGGATCGCGTTTAGGCCTCAAGTTTTATGGGCCTTTGTTGAAAACTCAGATCACTGGGGCCTCAGTCCCAACAGTAGTCAACCACAGTTTACAGAATGGAAGGCTACCTCTGAGCTGCAGGAGGGCCGTCATCACCCTGCTGCCAAAAAAGGGAGACCTACAAGAGCTAAAGAACTGGAGGCCATTCTCTCTGTTGTGCACAGATCACAGAATCCTGTCCAAAGCTCTGGTCCTCAGACTGAGGAAGGTGATGGCGTCTGTCATCCACCATGACCAGATTTACTTTGTGCCCGGCTCATAAGTGACAGTGTCCCTTTGATTCTAGATGTTTTGGACCTCTCCAGTGTTGGGACAGTGTTTTTTTTAAAACCAAAGGCCTCCTCTTCGGCCTCTATGTTTAGTCAAAATCCGGAAACCACATGTTCCATGGTTCCGGAAAAAAACAGAGCACAGGGAACTCAGTCTCCCAGGATTCCTCAACTTCACACAGAGGTGTGAAAAGCCACAAGGGTCAACTCCTATTGGTCACACTGGACCCCATGACCTGTGAGGTCCCAGATCAATATAAGGCCACTTCACCCCTTCCTCAATCTCTTTTCTACAATCCCTCCAAAGAGAGAAGGATGTCAGCCTCTCTTCCTGCATCGCCGAGGGGAGAAGCCTGATTTCTCCAGCTCACATCTTCTCTTCGCATCCAACTCTACGAGAGGAGCGCAAAGGTGCAGCTTCCAGCTCATCTCACCAAGGAAACCTCCTTGCACTTCAAGCGCTACTAAACTCCTAGTAGCGACTCGATGTCCTGCAGGAAAACTTCAACCAGCATCTGAGCTGCACAGCTCAACAGAACCGCGAAGGCAGAAACCAGATGACCAGCTAGAAGACTTCACAGAACTGAGGACTGAACTGCAACTTCCTTTTCCCCCTCTCCACGGATGGGTAACAAAACCGGGCTTAATAATTATACTAGGCTAAGCAAGACTGTTTATTTGATTCTGTGTGATGTTTATGAGTTTGATATGTGTTGTGATATTTTGTGTTATAAGTTATTCAAAAGTAATGTTAGTTTGCTAGGCTCTTCAGAGTCTTTCTTTGCATTTCAGTCTACACCCTTTGTCTAACTTAGCACCAACACGGACACACAAATATCTCTTCACCTAATTATCTCTCCGCCCGCTACCTGTCGTAAAAACCACTTCAAAAGGAGGGGGGCTGTTTCTTTAGGGTGGCCAGCGACCATCTTAGAAGCACACAGGAAGGTGTTACTCTGGCAAGCCGCCATCTTGGGAGCACTCTGATCTACATAGACACCCACACTTATACACATCTTTGTTTAGTTAGTACATTGTTAGTAATTTGTGTTTTTTATACTTTATTATATTCATAATAAATGTTTTCTTTTCACAAATGTTCTTTCATTAAGGTTGCATAAGTGAATTTTGCCAACCTCTACACTGTCAAGAACTCCATAACCTTCACTGTTCATTATATGATCTATAATAGTAAATATTGAGATTTCTAATTGAACTAGATCAAAATGAGACTAATCTTTACATTTGATTGTTGGTCCCTAATACCAGGGTGGTGCCCCGTTGTTTATAAATTATAATTGCAAATTATATAATTCTTAATTGATAACTTTATCGTTTTTTAAATGATGATTGTATTATTTTTAATAAATAATTGTATTATTTTAATAATCATATTTTATGATTATTAATAATTAGCAAACATTAAGTCTACCTATTATTGCACAACACCAGTTCATTGGCAATAGAGTCTTATTTCCACAGACCAGGAACCGGCTTTTGACCGGGTTGAACACTAGTACTTATGGCAGACTCTGGCTGCTTTTGGGTTCAACCCAGGCTTTATAGCCATGATCCGGGTTTTTTATACAGACATTGAGAGTGTTCTGAAAGTAAATGGTGGGCTGAGTGCTCCTGTTAACCTCCAGAGGGGGGTGAGGCAGGGCTGCTCTCTCTCCGGCCAACAAGCCTCTGCTCCACAACCCAAGGAAGGTTTTAACAGGTGTGATTTCTGCAAAGAACAGAAAAGCTAGAATTAGCTGTTTCCAACACTGGACAATATCGTCTCTAAAGCTCTGCCGTCAGATACCACTCGGTCCTGAACGTCCTCTTCAGGAACATTTAAAGTGACTCTTGGACTTCGTGTGGTCTTCATCTGTTGTTTCCTGTTTGACTTTAAGTTATTTTGTGTCTGATGATGTTTGACTTCGTCTTGTCCCCTGCTCGGAGCTGATTCACCACATGTCTCACTGTCCCTGCCTCAGCTTCACCACCTCTATCGCCCATGTGTGTTACACACTCAGAGCCTTCGTCACCGAACATCGTCATCAGGCCCATATGACGGAGCTTAGGCAGTTAGCGACTGTTTGCCAGATCCAGGCCACAAGTAAACCATAGCAACACCACATGTAAACCAAAGGGGCAAAAGGGGAACTCAGTTAGTTTCGTGCCATATTCAGCATTTACCACCTGGGCCACTTTAGGTTCATAGATCACACTTTGTCCAGAGCTCTTTAAATGACACATTGCTTCATAATAAAAGGTCACCAGCAAAAGAAGGAATAAAGATCTTTGAAATGCAGTCGTATTATACTTTATTTTAAGATGTTAGTATTTGAAACACTCACTTTCAACACCGTACAGTTTACAACTTCTGAAATATTGATCCTCATTTTGTGACCTTTAGGATCTGAATCAATACAAGTGATTTGACCTGGAACAACAAATGTTTGAGGTGTTTGGAGATTTCTTTCATTTTCATTCCGTATATAAATGGATTAAGAAGAGGATGATACACCATTATTTGTAATGTCAATATCAAATGGGCAAGTTTTGGTATATCTGATTCCAGTCGAACTACAATAACGTCATACGCAATAAAACCGGAAAGGTTAATGAGAACCAGCAGGTGAGGTAAACAGGTCTGTAGAGCTTTTGTCCTCGTTGTTTTAAACCTTCTGTAAGTGACGATGAGTATCCTGATGTAAGTAAAAAATATGAAGAGCATCGGAAGAAGAACATTATTCAGCAACAGAAACACGCCATAAATAGACAGAGCCACTGAGGGCACACATTGAAGTGTGAAAATTGACGTGTTGCAGTAGAGGCCTTGCAGACTATAGTGACAGATCTTTATATGAATGTACCATTCAACTGATATTCCAAATTCACAAACAGGAACAAACCAAGCTGTGAAGAGCAAGACTTTTACAGTTGTCTTCCTCATGATTGTTGGATATTGCAGAGGTTTACATATGGACACATATCTGTCATAAGCCATGGCCGACAACAATAGAAACTCTGAAGTGGTCAGAGTGTAATACACAGCAGCTTGAAAGAGACAACGTGGGAAAGTCGTGATCTGTTCTTCAGATAAGAAGTCGATCAAAAGCTTGGGGTAGATTGTTGTGCTGTAAAGTATAGAGTTGATTAACAAAGCTGCAATGAAGATGTACATCGGCTCATGGAGGTTTTCATGAATCACAATAAGATAAACAATGGTGGAATTCCAACAGATTATTATAATATATAATGTAAACATGACCACAAAATACACATATCTGTATATCTGCACTTCCACATGTCCATCGAAAGTTAAATACGTTACATTGACTTCATCATCCATCAGGCTTCTGAAAAACAGAGTGAATCAGTAACAGGTGCAGATCAAACAACAGACGTTCATAAAGAACACGTAACAAGTCTCCCTGAGAGGATTCAGGAGCCTGTGGCCTGGAGGAGATTCACTCACTGACTCCAGAGGCACAGACAGTGGAGGGCTGCACTCTGGCTTTTTATCAGACTGCTTCACCCTCCATGAATCTCATTAAACTCTCCAACAACATGTCAACAACTTCAGAAAACTCTAGAGTCCTGGACCCAGAGGTTTTGTTCCTGTTGACCTCCTCTTGTTAGTTCCTACACTTTGTTTTCTATTGTTTTCATGACTCTGTGCTTATTTAGTTTTACGTGACAGTGATATGTTAAGATCAGCTTCATGTGAATATCTTCAGATTTGGAACTGATTAGATTTTGGTGATTTAAGGTCAAAAGATCAAGGTCAAGTGACCTTTTGTTGTTGTGAACATGATATTTAAGGAATTAAAGGATATAAGGAATCTGCGCAGCCATCACTGTCTGGTTTGGATCGGCCACCAAACAGGAACAGACAGCAACAGACAGTCCGGTCTGCAGACTGCCCCCCCATCCAGGACCTGGACAGAGTCAGGAACCATCACTACAGACCCTTCACAACTAGTTCCATCTCCTCCCCTCTGGAGGCCCTAAAGAGCGCTGAGGGCGACCAGACAGCAGAACGGCTGGTTTCCTCTGGCCTCTTATTTCATTGTTGTTGTGTTTTATGTCATATAAACATACTTTTGCATATATAATTATATTTATTTTCTTACTAAGTAGTTAAATGTTTGCTTAACATAGTGCTGATTTTTTCACCTCGTTCTTTATGGTTTATTGTCTATTTCTGTATGTGGAGAGCAACAGAAAAACCAGAGTCATATTCCTTGTATGTGTACGAATACATGGCCAACATTTCAATCTAGTAGCTTCCACAGGAAATCGAGGGCATTTAGATTCCCTCAGGTCCAAACAGTCGGCTATAGCCAACCTGCTGGGCGTCTCAGCACTGGGAGCTCTGGTCAGGTCCCGGTTCATGAACATCTCACAGATGGATGCCCCCTCCCAGTTCGTCTTTGGGTTGGAGCAGACAAATGGACAAAGGAAGATCATTCACTGTTCACGAACATGGAGCAGCTCTGAAGTCTCAGACTCTTCTGAGATCAGGAAGTGTGCTACAGGTTTCTATAGAGACCTCTTTGAGAGTGAGTTGTCAAGTAATCCAGATGTGCACAGCAGCTTTCTGGATGGTCTCCCTCAGGTAAGCAGGAGCAACAACACGGAGCTAGCTGCAGACATTACAAAGGAAGAGCTGCACAGAGCCACTGTTGGGAAACTTGTTTTTATGAAACCAAAGGCTAATATCCGGCCTTCATGTCTAGTCAAAACCTTGAGGCCGCATGGCCTCTTTGTCTAGAGAAAGGAAGGAACTCAGTCTCCTAAGGGGCAACATGTTTTATTTGTTCTTGGAAGGCCAAGAAACTCAGCCTCCCAGGGGGCAACAGGTTTCATTCTTCTCCCAGGATGCCCAGAGGTGTCAAAAAAGCCACCAGAGTCAATTCCAATTGGTCACTCTGGCCCATGACCTGTGAGGTCACCGGGCCTATATAAGGGGACTTCTGCCCCAATTCTATCTCTCTTTCCAACAACCCCTTCAAGGACAGCAGGCTGTCCAGCCTCTCCTCTCCTGCATCGCCTAACGGGGGCCTGGCTGCTCCTGCCTGGCATCTTCTCTTCGCATCAAAATCTACAAGAGGAGCGCAAAGGTCTAGCTTCCAGCTCACCTTCTCAAGGAAACCTCCTCACCCTTCAATCTCTACCAACTCCTAGCAGCGACTCGGTGTCCTGCAGGTAAGGACTTCAAACAAGCAACGGAGCGCCACAGCTCCACAGAACCGCAAAAGCAGAAACCTTACGACCAACCGGAGACATCACACAAAGCCAGGACAAACGGTGAACTGCACAGCAACTTTCTCCCTTTCTGTGGACTGGTAACATACTGGGCTTAATAATTATACTAGACTAAGCAAGACTGTTTATTTGATTCTGTGTGGTGTTTATAAGTTTGCTACATGTGGTGATATTGTGGTTACAAGTTAAATCAAAGTTCACAGAATCTTTCATTCTCTAATAAGCATTTACACAGTAACGCATATCACTACCTACTTAGCTACGTCCCCACTCCAGAAGAAGGGGGGGAGCTACCAACTTACCAGCCACCATTTTGAGAAATCCCTGACTTACTTACACACACACACACACACTCACCTACATACCTTTGTTTTAGTTCATACTCTGTTAGTAATTTGTGTTTTATACTTTATTATATTCATAACAAATGTTTTTCTTTCACAAATGTTCTTTCATTAATGTTGCATAAGTGAATTTTGCAAACCTCTACACTGTCAAGAACTCTATAAACCTTCACTGTTCATTATATAATCTGTAATAGTAAATATGGAGATTTCTAAGTGAACTAGATCCAAATGAGACTGATCCTAATCAATAAATTGGCTATCTTTTCCCTTCCATGAAGGGTGGTGCCCCGAGAGAACTTTAACAAACTAAAGTTATGATTCAATTTTAATATTTTAATATTAATGTTTTATATTTTATTTTTGATAACCAAATGTATTGAATGCCTAAAGGCACACCATCTTATGGTATCACTCCTAACCATTATTGCACAACACCACCATGAGCCTGCAGAGCGGCAAAGCTCCAGGGACAGACGGCCTTCCTACTGATTTCTTTAAGTCCTTCTGGGACATCGTAGGACAAGATCTGCTTAAGGTAGTCAATGACAATCTACAGAATGGAAGGCTACCTCTGAGCTGCAGGAGGGCCGTCATCACCCTGCTGCCGAAGAAGGGAGACCTACAAGAGTTGAAGAACTGCAGGCCGGTCTCTCTGTTGTGCACAGATCACAGAATCCTGTCCAAAGCTCTGGCCCTCAGACTGAGGGAGGTGATGACGTCCGTCATCCACCCTGACCAGACTTACTGTGTGCCCGGGTCATAAGTGACAATGTCACTTTGATTCGAGATGTTTTGGACCTCTCCAGTTCATTGGCAATAGAGACTGGTCTTATTTCCATAGACCAGGAACAGGCTTTTGACCAGGTTGAACACTAGTACTTATGGCACACTCTGGCAGCTTTTGGGTTCAACCCAGGCTTTATAGCCATGATCCGGGTTTTCTATACAGACATTGAGATTGCTGTGAAAATAAATGGTGGGCTGTGTGCTCCTGTTAACCTCCAGAGGGGGGTGAGATTTCTGCAAAGAACAGAAAAGCTAATTAGTTGTTTCCAACACTGGACAATATCGTCTCTAAAGCTCTGCTGTCAGATACCACTCGGTCCTGAACGTCCTCTTCAGGAACATTTAAAGTGACTCTTGGACTTCGTGTGGTCTTCATCTGTTGTTTCCTGTTTGACTTTAAGTTATTTTGTGTCTGATGATGTTTGACTCCGTCTTGTCTCCTGCTCGGAGCTGATTCACCACATGTCTCACTGTCCCTGCCTCAGCTTCACCAGCTCTATTGGCCATGTGTGTTGCACACTTAGAGCCTTCGTCAGTTTGTCTGCTCCTCTCACACCAAACCTGTGACACCGAACATCGTCATCAGGCCCATATGACGGAGCTTAGGCAGTTAGCGACTGTTTGCCAGATCCAGGCCACAAGTAAACCATAGCAACACCACATGTAAACCAAAGGGGCCAAAGGGGAGCTCAGTTAGTTTTGTGCCATATTCAGCATTTACCACCTGGGCCACTTTAGGTTTATAGATCACACTTTGTCTAGAGCTCTTTAAATTACACATTGCTTCATAATAAAAGGTCACCAGCAAAAGAAGGAATAAAGATCTTTGAAATGCAGTCGTATTATACTTTATTTAAAGATGTTAGTATTTGAAACACAGACTTTCAACACCGTACAGTTTACAACTTCTCAAATATTGATCCTTATTTTGTGACCTTTAGGAACTGTATCAATACAAATACAGTGACACTAATATGATTCTCAGTAAAGATGCTGTTCGATGGTGTTAAAGGAATCTGGAACATACTCATCATCACTGCAGGAAAAAGACCTGACATCAGATCACAGTGAGGATATTTTAATGTGATTTGACCTGGAACAACAAATGTTTGAGGTGTTTGGAGATTTCTTTCATTTTCAGTCCGTATATAAATGGATTAAGAAGAGGATGATACACCATTATTTGTAATGTCAATATCAAACGGGCAGGTTTTGGTATATCTGATTCCAGTCGAACTACAATAACGTCATACGCAATAAAACCGGAAAGGTTGATGAGAACCAGCAGGTGAGGTAAACAGGTCTGTAGAGCTTTTGTCCTCGTTGTTTTAAACATTCTGTAAGTGACGATGAGTATCCTGATGTAAGTAAAAAGTATGAAAAACATCGGGAGAAGAACGGTATTCAGCAACACAAACACTCCATTAATGGACAGAGCCACTGAAGGCACACATTGAAGTTTGTAAATTGACGTGTTGCAGAAGATGCCTTTCAGACTGATGTGACAGATCTTTACATGAATGTACAATACAACTAATATTACAAATTCACAAACAGGAACAAACCAAGCTGTGAAGAGAAAGACTTTTACAGTTGTCTTCCTCATGATGGTTGGATATTGAAGAGGTTTACATATGGACACATATCTGTCATAAGCCATGGCCGTCAACAATAGAAACTCTGAAGTGGTCAGAGTGTAATACACAGCAGCTTGAAAGAGACAACGTGGGAAAGTTGTGATCTGTTCTTCAGATAAGAAGTCGATCAAAAGCTTGGGGTAGATTGTTGTGCTGTAAAGTATAGAGTTGATTAACAAAGCTGCAATGAAGATGTACATCGGCTCATGGAGG
Organism: Limanda limanda; assembly: GCF_963576545.1. Classification (NCBI taxonomy): domain Eukaryota; kingdom Metazoa; phylum Chordata; class Actinopteri; order Pleuronectiformes; family Pleuronectidae; genus Limanda; species Limanda limanda. The sequence continues at coordinate 1,020,998 of NC_083651.1, forward strand.
TTTTCATGAATCACAATAAGATAAACAATGGTGGAATTCCAACAGATTATTACAATATATAATGCAAACATGACCACAAAATACACATATCTGTATTTCTGCACTTCCACATGTCCATCGAAAGTTATATACGTTACATTGACTTCATCATCCATCAGGCTTCTGAAAAACAGAGTGAATCAGTAACAGGTGCAGATCAAACAACAGACGTTCATAAAGATCACGTAGCAAGTCTCCCTGAGAGGATTCAGGAGCCTGTGGCCTGGAGGAGATTCACTCACTGACTCCAGAGGCACAGACAGCGGAGGGCTGCACTCTGGCTTTTTATCAGACTGCTTCACCCTCCATGAATCTCATTAAACTCTCCAACAACATGTCAACAACTTCAGAAAACTCTAGAGTCCTGGACCCAGAGGTTTTGTTCCTGTTGATCTCCTCTTGTTAGTTCCTGCACTTTGTTTTCTATTGTTTTCATGTCTCTGTGCTTATTTAGTTTTCTTGCCCGTGATATGTTAAGATCAGCTTCATGTGAATATCTTCAGATTTGGAACTGATTAGATTTTGGTGATTTAAGGTCAAAAGATCAAGGTCAAGTGACCTTTTGTTGTTGTGAACATGATATTTAAGGAATTAAAGGATATAAGGATTCTGCGCAGCCATCACTGTCTGGTTTGGATCGGCCACCAAACAGGAACAGACAGCAACAGACAGTCCGGTCTGCAGACTGCCCCCCCATCCAGGACCTGGACAGAGTCATGAACCATCACTGCAGACCCTTCACAACTAGTTCCATCTCCTCCCCTCTGGAGGCGCTAAAGAGCGCTGAGGGCGACCAGACAGCAGAACAGCTGGTTTCCTCTGGCCTCTTATTTCATTGTTGTTGTGTTTTATGTCATATAAACATACTTTTGCATATATAATTATATTTATTTTCTTACTAAGTAGTTAAATGTTTGCTTAACATAGTGCTGCTTTTTTCACCTCGTTCTTTATGGTTTATTGTCTATTTCTGTATGTTGAGAGCAACAGAAAAACCAGAGTCATATTCCTTGTATGTGTACGAATACATGGCCAACATCTCAATCTAGTAGCTTCCACAGTAAATCGAGGGCATTTAGATTCCCTCAGGTCCAAACAGTCGGCTATAGCCAACCTGCTGGGCGTCTCAGCACTGGGAGCTCTGGTCAGGTCCCGGTTCATGAACATCTCACAGATGGATGCCCCCTCCCAGTTCGTCTTTGGGTTGGAGCAGACAAATGTACAAAGGAAGATCATTCACTGTTCACGAACATGGAGCAGCTCTGAAGTCTCAGACTCGTCTGAGATCAGGAAGTGTGCTACAGGTTTCTATAGAGACCTCTTTGAGAGTGAGTTGTCAAGTAATCCAGATGTGCACAGCAGCTTTCTGGATGGTCTCCCTCAGGTAAGCTGGAGCAACAACACGGAGCTAGCTGCAGACATTACAAAGGAAGAGCTGCACAGAGCCACTGTTGGGAAACACGTTTTTATGAAACCAAAGGCTAATATCCGGCCTTCATGTCTAGTCAAAACCTTGAGGCCGCATGGCTCTTTGTCTAGAGAAAGGAAGGAACTCAGTCTCCTAAGGGGCAACATGTTTTATTTGTTCTTGGAAGGCCAAGAAACTCAGCCTCCCAGGGGGCAACAGGTTTCATTCTTCTCCAAGGATGCCCAGAGGTGTCAAAAAAGCCACCAGAGTCAATTCCAATTGGTCACTCTGGCCCATGACCTGTGAGGTCACCGGGCCTATATAAGGGGACTTCTGCCCCAATTCTATCTCTCTTTTCCAACAACCCCTTCAAGGACAGCAGGCTGTCCAGCCTCTCCTCTCCTGCATCGCCTAGCGGGGGCCTGGCTGCTCCTGCCTGCCATTTTCTCTTCGCATCCAAATCTACAAGAGGAGCGCAAAGGTCTAGCTTCCAGCTCACCTTCTCAAGGAAACCTCCTCACCCTTCAAGCTCTAACAACTCCTAGCAGCGACTCGGTGTCCTGCAGGTAAGGACTTCAAACAAGCAACGAAGCGCCACAGCTCCACAGAACCGCGAAAGCAGAAACCTTACGACCAACCGGAGACTTCACACAAAGCCAGGACAAACGGTGAACTGCACAGCAACTTTCTCTCTTTCTGAGGACTGGTAACATACTGGGCTTAATAATTATACTAGACTAAGCAAGACTGTTTATTTGATTCTGTGTGGTGTTTATAAGTTTGCTACATGTGGTGATATTGTGGTTACAAGTTAAATCAAAGTTCACAGAATCTTTCATTCTCTAATAAGCATTTACACAGCAACGCATATCACTACCTACTTAGCTACGTCCCCACTCCAGAAGAAGGGGGGGAGCTACCAACTTACAAGCCACCATTTTGAGAAAACCCTGACTTACTTACACACACACACACACTCACCTACACACCTTTGTTTTAGATCGTACTCTGTTAGTAATTTGTGTTTTATACTTTATTATATTCATAACAAATGTTTTTCTTTCACAAATGTTCTTTCATTAATGTTGCATAAGTGAATTTTGCAAACCTCTACACTGTCAAGAACTCTATAAACCTTCACTGTTCATTATATAATCTGTAATAGTAAATATGGAGATTTCTAAGTGAACTAGATCCAAATGAGACTGATCCTAATCAATAAATTGGCTATCTTTTCCCTTCCATGAAGGGTGGTGCCCCGAGAGAACTTTAACAAACTAAAGTTATGATTTAATTTTAATATTTTAATATTAATGTTTCATATTTAATTTTTGATAACCAAATTTATTGAACGCCTAAAGGCACACCATCTTATGGTATCACTCCTAACCATTATTGCACAACACCACCATGAGCCTGCAGAGCGGCAAAGCTCCAGGGACAGACGGCCTTCCTACTGATTTCTTTAAGTCCTTCTGGGACATCGTAGGACAAGATCTGCTTAAGGTAGTCAATGACAATCTACAGAATGGAAGGCTACCTCTGAGCTGCAGGAGGGCCGTCATCACCCTGCTGCCGAAGAAGGGAGACCTACAAGAGTTGAAGAACTGGAGGCCGGTCTCTCTGTTGTGCACAGATCACAGAATCCTGTCCAAAGCTCTGGCCCTCAGACTGAGGGAGGTGATGACGTCCGTCATCCACCCTGACCAGACTTACTGTGTGCCCGGGTCATAAGTGACAATGTCACTTTGATTCGAGATGTTTTGGACCTCTCCAGTTCATTGGCAATAGAGACTGGTCTTATTTCCATAGACCAGGAACAGGCTTTTGACCAGGTTGAACACTAGTACTTATGGCAGACTCTGGCAGCTTTTGGGTTCAACCCAAGCTTTATAGCCATGATCCGGGTTTTCTATACAGACATTGAGAGTGCTGTGAAAATAAATGGTGGGCTGTGTGCTCCTGTTAACCTCCAGAGGGGGGTGAGATTTCTGCAAAGAACAGAAAAGCTAATTAGCTGTTTCCAACACTGGACAATATCGTCTCTAAAGCGCTGCCGTCAGATACCACTCGGTCCTGAACGTCCTCTTCAGGAACATTTAAAGTGACTCTTGGACTTCGTGTGGTCTTCATCTGTTGTTTCCTGTTTGACTTTAAGTTATTTTGTGTCTGATGATGTTTGACTCCGTCTTGTCTCCTGCTCGGAGCTGATTCACCACATGTCTCACTGTCCCTGCCTCAGCTTCACCAGCTCTATTGGCCATGTGTGTTACACACTTAGAGCCTTCGTCAGTTTGTCTGCTCCTCTCACACCAAACCTGTGACACCGAACATCGTCATCAGGCCCATATGACGGAGCTTAGGCAGTTAGCGACTGTTTGCCACATCCAGGCCACAAGTAAACCATAGCAACACCACATGTAAACCAAAGGGGCCAAAGGGGAGCTCAGTTAGTTTTGTGCCATATTCAGCATTTACCACCTGGGACACTTTAGGTTCATAGATCACACTTTGTCTAGAGCTCTTTAAATTACACATTGCTTCATAATAAAAGGTCACCAGCAAAAGAAGGAATAAAGATCTTTGAAATGCAGTCGTATTATACTTTATTTAAAGATGTTAGTATTTGAAACACAGACTTTCAACACCGTACAGTTTACAACTTCTCAAATATTGATCCTTATTTTGTGACCTTTAGGAACTGTATCAATACAAATACAGTGACACTAATATGATTCTCAGTAAAGATGCTGTTCGATGGTGTTAAAGGAATCTGGAACATACTCATCATCACTGCAGGAAAAAGACCTGACATCAGATCACAGTGAGGATATTTTAATGTGATTTGACCCGGAACAACAAATGTTTGAGGTGTTTGGAGATTTCTTTCATTTTCAGTCCGTATATAAATGGATTAAGAAGAGGATGATACACCATTATTTGTAATGTCAATATCAAACGGGCAGGTTTTGGTATATCTGATTCCAGTCGAACTACAATAACGTCATACGCAATAAAACCGGAAAGGTTGATGAGAACCAGCAGGTGAGGTAAACAGGTCTGTAGAGCTTTTGTCCTCGTTGTTTTAAACATTCTGTAAGTGACGATGAGTATCCTGATGTAAGTAAAAAGTATGAAAAACATCGGGAGAAGAACGGTATTCAGCAACACAAACACTCCATTAATGGACAGAGCCACTGAAGGCACACATTGAAGTTTGTAAATTGACGTGTTGCAGAAGATGCCTTTCAGACTGATGTGACAGATCTTTACATGAATGTACAATACAACTAATATTACAAATTCACAAACAGGAACAAACCAAGCTGTGAAGAGAAAGACTTTTACAGTTGTCTTCCTCATGATGGTTGGATATTGCAGAGGTTTACATATGGACACATATCTGTCATAAGCCATGGCCGTCAACAATAGAAACTCTGAAGTGGTCAGAGTGTAATACACAGCAGCTTGAAAGAGACAACGTGGGAAAGTTGTGATCTGTTCTTCAGATAAGAAGTCGATCAAAAGCTTGGGGTAGATTGTTGTGCTGTAAAGTATAGAGTTGATTAACAAAGCTGCAATGAAGATGTACATCGGCTCATGGAGGTTTTCATGAATCACAATAAGATAAACAATGGTGGAATTCCAACAGATTATTATAATATATAATGCAAACATGACCACAAAATACACATATCTGTATTTCTGCACTTCCACATGTCCATCGAAAGTTATATACGTTACATTGACTTCATGATCCATCAGGCTTCTGAAAAACAGAGTGAATCAGTAACAGGTGCAGATCAAACAACAGACGTTCATAAAGATCACGTAGCAAGTCTCCCTGAGAGGATTCAGGAGCCTGTGGCCTGGAGGAGATTCACTCACTGACTCCAGAGGCACAGACAGCGGAGGGCTGCACTCTGGCTTTTTATCAGACTGCTTCACCCTCCATGAATCTCATTAAACTCTCCAACAACATGTCAACAACTTCAGAAAACTCTAGAGTCCTGGACCCAGAGGTTTTGTTCCTGTTGACCTCCTCTTGTTAGTTCCTGCACTTTGTTTTCTATTGTTTTCATGTCTCTGTGCTTATTTAGTTTTCTTGCCCGTGATATGTTAAGATCAGCTTCATGTGAATATCTTCAGATTTGGAACTGATTAGATTTTGGTGATTTAAGGTCAAAAGATCAATGTCACATGACCTTTTGTTGTTGTGAACATGATATTTAAGGAATTAAAGGATATAAGGAATCTGCGCAGCCATCACTGTCTGGTTTGGATCGGCCACCAAACAGGAACAGACAGCAACAGACAGTCCGGTCTGCAGACTGCCCCCCCATCCAGGACCTGGACAGAGTCAGGAACCATCACTACAGACCCTTCACAACTAGTTCCATCTCCTCCCCTCTGGAGGCGCTAAAGAGCGCTGAGGGCGACCAGACAGCAGAACACCTGGTTTCCTCTGGCCTCTTATTTCATTGTTGTTGTGTTTTATGTCATATAAACATACTTTTGCATATATAATTATATTTATTTTCTTACTAAGTAGTTAAATGTTTGCTTAACATAGTGCTGCTTTTTTCACCTCGTTCTTTATGGTTTATTGTCTATTTCTGTATGTTGAGAGCAACAGAAAAACCAGAGTCATATTCCTTGTATGTGTACGAATACATGGCCAACATTTCAATCTAGTAGCTTCCACAGGAAATCGAGGGCATTTAGATTCCCTCAGGTCCAAACAGTCAGCTATAGCCAACCTGCTGGGCGTCTCAGCACTGGGAGCTCTGGTCAGGTCCCGGTTCATGAACATCTCACAGATGGATGCCCCTCCCAGTTCGTCTTTGGGTTGGAGCAGACAAATGGACAAAGGAAGATCATTCACTGTTCACGAACATGTAGCAGCTCTGAAGTCTCAGACTCGTCTGAGATCAGGAAGTGTGCTACAGGTTTCTATAGAGACCTCTTTGAGAGTGAGTTGTCAAGTAATCCAGACGTGCACAGCAGCTTTCTGGATGGTCTCCCTCAGGTAAGCCGGAGCAACAACACGGAGCTAGCTGCAGACATTACAAAGGAAGAGCTGCACAGAGCCACTGTTGGGAAACACGTTTTTATGAAACCAAAGGCTAATATCCGGCCTTCATGTCTAGTCAAAACCTTGAGGCCGCATGGCCTCTTTGTCTAGAGAAAGGAAGGAACTCAGTCTCCTAAGGGGCAACATGTTTTATTTGTTCTTGGAAGGCCAAGAAACTCAGCCTCCCAGGGGGCAACAGGTTTCATTCTTCTCCAAGGATGCCCAGAGGTGTCAAAAAAGCCACCAGAGTCAATTCCAATTGGTCACTCTGGCCCATGACCTGTGAGGTCACCGGGCCTATATAAGGGGACTTCTGCCCCAATTCTATCTCTCTTTTCCAACAACCCCTTCAAGGACAGCAGGCTGTCCAGCCTCTCCTCTCCTGCATCGCCTAGCGGGGGCCTGGCTGCTCCTGCCTGGCATTTTCTCTTCGCATCCAAATCTACAAGAGGAGCGCAAAGGTCTAGCTTCCAGCTCACCTTCTCAAGGAAACCTCCTCACCCTTCAAGCTCTAACAACTCCTAGCAGCGACTCGGTGTCCTGCAGGTAAGGACTTCAAACAAGCAACGAAGCGCCACAGCTCCACAGAACCGCGAAAGCAGAAACCTTACGACCAACCGGAGACTTCACACAAAGCCAGGACAAACGGTGAACTGCACAGCAACTTTCTCCCTTTCTGTGGACTGGTAACATACTGGGCTTAATAATTATACTAGACTAAGCAAGACTGTTTATTTGATTCTGTGTGGTGTTTATAAGTTTGCTACATGTGATGATATTGTGGTTACAAGTTAAATCAAAGTTCACAGAATCTTTCATTCTCTAATAAGCATTTACACAGCAACGCATATCACTACCTACTTAGCTACGTCCCCACTCCAGAAGAAGGGGGGGAGCTACCAACTTACAAGCCACCATTTTGAGAAAACCCTGACTTACTTACACACACACACACACTCACCTACACACCTTTGTTTTAGATTGTACTCTGTTAGTAATTTGTGTTTTATACTTTATTATATTCATAACAAATGTTTTTCTTTCACAAATGTTCTTTCATTAATGTTGCATAAGTGAATTTTGCAAACCTCTACACTGTCAAGAACTCTATAAACCTTCACTGTTCATTATATAATCTGTAATAGTAAATATGGAGATTTCTAAGTGAACTAGATCCAAATGAGACTGATCCTAATCAATAAATTGGCTATCTTTTCCCTTCCATGAAGGGTGGTGCCCCGAGAGAACTTTAACAAACTAAAGTTATGATTTAATTTTAATATTTTAATATTAATGTTTCATATTTAATTTTTGATAACCAAATTTATTGAACGCCTAAAGGCACACCATCTTATGGTATCACTCCTAACCATTATTGCACAACACCACCATGAGCCTGCAGAGCGGCAAAGCTCCAGGGACAGACGGCCTTCCTACTGATTTCTTTAAGTCCTTCTGGGACATCTTAGAACAGGATCTGCTTAAGGTAGTCAATGACAATCTACAGAATGGATTGCTACCTCTGAGCTGCACGAGGGCCGTCATCACCCTGCTGCCGAAGAAGGGAGACCTACAAGAGTTGAAGAACTGGAGGCCGGTCTCTCTGTTGTGCACAGATCACAGAATCCTGTCCAAAGCTCTGACCCTCAGACTGAGGGAGGTGATGGCGTCCGTCATCCACCCTGACCAGACTTACTGTGTGCCCGGCTCATAAGTGACAATGTCACTTTGATTCCAGATGTTTTGGACCTCTCCAGTTCATTGGCAATAGAGACTGGTCTTATTTCCATAGACCAGGAACAGGCTTTTGACCGGGTTGAACACTAGTACTTATGGCAGACTCTGGCAGCTTTTGGGTTCAACCCAGGCTTTATAGCCATGATCCGGGTTTTCTATACAGACATTGAGAGTGCTGTGAAAATAAATGGTGGGCTGAGTGCTCCTGTTAACCTCCAGAGGGGGGTGAGGCAGGGCTGCTCTCTCTCCGGCCAACAAGCCTCTGCTCCACAACCCAAGGAAGGTTTTAAAAGGTGAGATTTCTGCAAAGAACAGAAAAGCTAATTAGCTGTTTCCAACACTGGACAATATCGTCTCTAAAGCTCTGCCGTCAGATACCACTCGGTCCTGAACGTCCTCTTCAGGAACATTTAAAGTGACTCTCGGACTTCGTGTGGTCTTCATCTGTTGTTTCCTGTTTGACTTTAAGTTATTTTGTGTCTGATGATGTTTGACTCCGTCTTGTCTCCTGCTCGGAGCTGATTCACCACATGTCTCACTGTCCCTGCCTCAGCTTCACCAGCTCTATCGGCCATGTGTGTTACACACTTAGAGCCTTCGTCAGTTTGTCTGCTCCTCTCACACCAAACCTGTGACACCGGACATCGTCATCAGGCCCATATGATGGAGCTTAGGCAGTAAGCGACTGTTTGCCAGATCCAGGCCACAAGTAAACCATAGCAACACCACATGTAAACCAAAGGGGCCAAAGGGGAGCTCAGTTAGTTTTGTGCCATATTCAGCATTTATCACCTGGGCCACTTTAGGTTCATAGATCACACGTTGTCCAGAGCTCTTTAAATAACACATTGCTTCATAATAAAAGGTCACCAGCAAAAGAAGGAATAAAGATCTTTGAAATGCAGTCGTATTCTACTTTATTTAAAGATGTTAGTATTTGAAACACAGACTTTCAACACCGTACAGTTTACAACTTCTGAAATATTAATCCTTATTTTGTGACCTTTAGGAACTGAATCAATACAAATACAGTGACACTAATATGATTCTCAGTAAAGATGCTGTTCGATGGTGTTAAAGGAATCTGGAACATACTCATCATCACTGCAGGAAAAAGACCTGACATCAGATCACAGTGAGGATATTTTAATGTGATTTGACCTGGAACAACAAATGTTTGAGGTGTTTGGAGATTACTCTCATTTTCAGTCCGTATATAAATGGATTAAGAAGAGGATGATACACCATTATTTGTAATGTCAATATCAAACGGGCAGGTTTTGGTATATCTGATTCCAGTCGAACTACAATAACGTCATAAGCAATAAAACCGGAAAGGTTGATGAGAACCAGCAGGTGAGGTAAACAGGTCTGTAGAGCTTTTGTCCTCGTTGTTTTAAACCTTCTGTAAGTGACGATGAGTATCCTGATGTAAGTAAAAAGTATGAAAAACATCGGGAGAAGAACGATATTCAGCAACAGAAACACGCCATAAATGGACAGAGCCACTGAAGGCACACATTGAAGTTTGTAAATTGACGTGTTGCAGAAGATGCCTTTCAGACTGATGTGACAGATCTTTACATTCATATACAATACAACTAGTATTACAAATTCACAAACAGGAACAAACCAAGCTGTGAAGAGCAAGACTTTTACAGTTGTCTTCCTCATAATTGTTGGATATTGCAGAGGTTTACATATGGACACATATCTGTCATAAGCCATAGCCGACAACAATAGAAACTCTGAAGTGGTCAGAGTGTAATACACAGCAGCTTGAAAGAGACAACGTGTGAAAGTTGTGATCTGTTCTTCAGATAAGAAGTCGATCAAAAGCTTGGGGTAGATTGTTGTGCTGTAAAGTATAGAGTTGATTAACAAAGCTGCAATGAAGATGTACATCGGCTCATGGAGGTTTTCATGAATCACAATAAGATAAACAATGGTGGAATTCCAACAGATTATTATAATATATAATGCAAACATGACCACAAAATACACATATCTGTATTTCTGCACTTCCACATGTCCATCGAAAGTTATATACGTTACATTGACTTCATCATCCATCAGGCTTCTGAAAAACAGAGTGAATCAGTAACAGGTGCAGATCAAACAACAGACGTTCATAAAGAACACGTAGCAAGTCTCCCTGAGAGGATTCAGGAGCCTGTGGCCTCGAGGAGATTCACTCACTGACTCCAGAGGCACAGACAGTGGAGGGCTGCACTCTGGCTTTTTATCAGACTGCTTCACCCTCCATGAATCTCATTAAACTCTCCAACAACATGTCAACAACTTCAGAAAACTCTAGAGTCCTGGACCCAGAGGTTTTGTTCCTGTTGACCTCCTCTTAGTTAGTTCCTACACTTTGTTTTCTATTGTTTTCATGATTCTGTGCTTATTTAGTTTTCTTGCCCGTGATATGTTAAGATCAGCTTCATGTGAATATCTTCAGATTTGGAACTGATTAGATTTTGGTGATTTAAGGTCAAAAGATCAATGTCACATGACCTTTTGTTGTTGTGAACATGATATTTAAGGAATTAAAGGATATAAGGATTCTGCGCAGCCATCACTGTCTGGTTTGGATCGGCCACCAAACAGGAACAGACAGCAACAGACAGTCCGGTCTGCAGACTGCCCCCCCATCCAGGACCTGGACAGAGTCAGGAACCATCACTGCAGACCCTTCACAACTAGTTCCATCTCCTCCCCTCTGGAGGCGCTAAAGAGCGCTGAGGGCGACCAGACAGCAGAACACCTGGTTTCCTCTGGCCTCTTATTTCATTGTTGTTGTGTTTTATGTCATATAAACATACTTTTGCATATGTAATTATATTTATTTTCTTACTAAGTAGTTAAATGTTTGCTTAACCTAGTGCTGCTTTTTTCACCTCGTTCTTTATGGTTTATTGTCTATTTCTGTATGTTGAGAGCAACAGAAAAACCAGAGTCATATTCCTTGTTTGTGTACGAATACATGGCCAACATCGCAATCTAGTAGCTTCCACAGGAAATCGAGGACATTTAGATTCCCTCAGGTCCAAACAGTCAGCTATAGCCAACCTGCTGGGCGTCTCAGCACTGGGAGCTCTGGTCAGGTCCCGGTTCATGAACATCTCACAGATGGATGCCCCCTCCCAGTTCGTCTTTGGGTTGGAGCAGACAAATGGACAAAGGAAGATCATTCACTGTTCACGAACATGGAGCAGCTCTGAAGTCTCAGACTCGTCTGAGGTCAGGAAGTGTGCTACAGGTTTCTATAGAGACCTCTTTGAGAGTGAGTTGTCAAGTAATCCAGATGTGCACAGCAGCTTTCTGGATGGTCTCCCTCAGGTAAGCAGGAGCAACAACAGGGAGCTAGCTGCAGACATTACAAAGGAAGAGCTGCACAGAGCCACTGTTGGGAAACTTGTTTTTATGAAACCAAAGGCTAATATCCGGCCTTCATGTCTAGTCAAAACCTTGAGGCCGCATGGCCTCTTTGTCTAGAGAAAGGAAGGAACTCAGTCTCCTAAGGGGCAACATGTTTTATTTGTTCTTGGAAGGCCAAGAAACTCAGCCTCCCAGGGGGCAACAGGTTTCATTCTTCTCCCAGGATGCCCAGAGGTGTCAAAAAAGCCACCAGAGTCAATTCCAATTGGTCACTCTGGCCCATGACCTGTGAGGTCACCGGGCCTATATAAGGGGACTTCTGCCCCAATTCTATCTCTCTTTTCCAACAACCCCTTCAAGGACAGCAGGCTGTCCAGCCTCTCCTCTCCTGCATCGCCTAATGGGGGCCTGGCTGCTCCTGCCTGGCATCTTCTCTTCGCATCAAAATCTACAAGAGGAGCGCAAAGGTCTAGCTTCCAGCTCACCTTCTCAAGGAAACCTCCTCACCCTTCTAGCTCTACCAACTCCTAGCAGCGACTCGGTGTCCTGCAGGTAAGGACTTCAAACAAGCAACGGAGCGCCACAGCTCCACAGAACCGCGAAAGCAGAAACCTTACGACCAACCGGAGACTTCACACAAAGCCAGGACAAACGGTGAACTGCACAGCAACTTTCTCTCTTTCTGAGGACTGGTAACATACTGGGCTTAATAATTATACTAGACTAAGCAAGACTGTTTATTTGATTCTGTCTGGTGTTTATAAGTTTGCTATATGTGGTGATATTGTGGTTACAAGTTAAATCAAAGTTCACAGAATCTTTCATTCTCTAATAAGCATTTACACAGTAACGCATATCACTACCTACTTAGCTACGTCCCCACTCCAGAAGAAGGGGGGGAGCTACCAACTTACAAGCCACCATTTTGAGAAAACCCTGACTTACTTACACACACACACACAGTCACCTACACACCTTTGTTTTATTTGTGTTTTATACTTTATTATATTCATAACAAATGTTTTTCTTTCACAAATGTTCTTTCATTAATGTTGCATAAGTGAATTTTGCAAACCTCTACACTGTCAAGAACTCTATAAACCTTCACTGTTCATTATATAATCTGTAATAGTAAATATGGAGATTTCTAAGTGAACTAGATCCAAATGAGACTGATCCTAATCAATAAATTGGCTATCTTTTCCCTTCCATGAAGGGTGGTGCCCCGAGAGAACTTTAACAAACTAAAGTTATGATTTAATTTTAATATTTTAATATTAATGTTTTATATTTTTTTTTTATAACCAAATTTATTGAATGCCTAAAGGCACACCATCTTATGGTATCACTCCTAACCATTATTGCACAACACCACCATGAGCCTGCAGAGCGGCAAAGCTCCAGGGACAGACGGCCTTCCTACTGATTGAGAAGTCCTTCTGGGACATCTTAGAACAGGATCTGCTTAAGGTAGTCAATGACAATCTACAGAATGGAAGGCTACCTCTGAGCGGTAGGAGGGCAGAGCTAGGAACCATCACTGCAGACCCATCACAACCAGTTCCATCTCCTCCCCTCAAAGATGGTGTCGCGGACGGCTGCCTCGGTGATTTGGTGCGCGATGTTTTGTCTTGTTTTGTTAGTAAATTCAGTTTTCTGCCTTAAAACCGGGAGCTCTTTCACCAGAGAGATGCTCATGAACATCAGGGACACTACTCCGGATAATATAATTCTGACTTTCATTGCCTCATCTATCGAGATTTTGGACATTCTGGTCAAAGGTGCACTCACCTTTGCTCACACGGTGAAGCGGCGGAGGAGAGGTAAACAGGCCGGCGCGCTTGTGCGTCTCTGCCGGCGGGGACTCCGCACAGCGCTTCCTGGAATATTCCTCTCTAACGTGCGCTCACTGTGCAACAAGCTGGATGAACTCCAGCTACTAGTTAGTAAAAACAGAGACTTCTCCGTATCTTCCGTTTTGTGCTTCACGGAGACGTGGCTGTGTGGATCTTTACCGGACTCCCCTCTGCAGCTGGCAACTTCCAACTCGTCCGAGCGGACCGCGACACGGAGCTCTCCGGCAAGACGAAAGGTGGAGGTATCTGCTTCTACACTAACTCTGGCTGGTGCAACGATGTGACAGTGATCCAACTACACTGCTCTCCTGATCTGGAATATTTCTTCATCAACTGCAAACCCTTCTACTCCCCCTGTGAGTTCGCTTCATCCATTCTGGTTGGTGTTTACATTCCACCGCAGGCCAACGTGCAGGGGGCTCAGCGCATGCTCGCTGATCAGATTCTGTGTGTGGAGCGGACTAACCCGGACTCCTTAGTGATTGTCCTCGGTGACTTCAATAAAGGAAATGTCACCCGTGAACTCCCCAAATATAAACAATGTATTAAATGCCCGACCAGAGAGGAGAACATTGTGGATCACTGTTACACCACAGTAAGCAGTGCTTATCACGCCGTCCCCCGGGCTGCACTGGGCCTCTCGGACCACGTCATGGTGCATTTGATCCCTGCATACAGGCAGAAACTAAAACTCTGTAAACCTGTTGTGAGGACTTCAAAGCAGTGGACCAGTGAAGCTGTGGAGTATCTTCAGGCGTGCTTTGACTGTACAGATTGGGAGGTGTTCAGGACTGCTACTAACAGTCTGGATGAGTACACAGAGGCTGTGACTTCTTATATCAGCTTCTGTGAGGACAACTGTGTTCCATCACGAACCAGGGTGAGTTACAATAATGACAAACCCTGGTTCACAGCCAAACTCAAACAGTTAAGGTTGGAGAAGGAAGAGGTGTTCTGGAGTGGGGACAGAGGTTTTAAATACAGGTTTAGCAAGGAGGTGAGAGCAGCTAAACGATTGTACTCTGAGAAACTTCAACACCAGTTCTCAGCCAATGACTCTGCCTCTGTCTGGAAAGGACTAAGGCTGATCACAAACTGCAAGCCCGGAGCCCCCCACTCCACTAACGACTCACGCCTGGCTCCAGTCACCAGTCCGTCAAACTCCTAAAGTTCGCGGACGACACCACCCTCATTGGGCTCATCTCTGGTGGGGATGAGTCCGCCTACAGGTGGGAGATTGATCATCTGGTAACCAGGGGCCCGTTTCACAAAGCAGGTTCAACAAACTCTGAGTTAAAACCTTAACTCTGGGTTGAGCAACTCTGAGCTGTCAAACTCTAAGTTTTCGGTTTCAGAACAGGTGATAACACTTAGTTCAATCAACTCAGAGTCAAGGTAACCCTGAGTGAAGCTTGTGCATGAGGATATAAAAAGCCTTCATCAATGGAACACAGATAACATGATTCACCATGGCAACAAGTGGTAAACAGCCTCGATCCTCCTACTTCTCCCCAGTGGAGTTGGAAATATTAATGACTGCGTATGCAGAAAGTGAGCATATATTTTTAAAAAGAAGCAATACTGTGGCAGCAGCAAAAGCGTGGGATCTTGCGTGGCAGGAAATTGCTGACCGAGTCAATGCGTCAGTATTAATTTGAGAAAAAAAAGAAATGTTTTGTCTTGAATGTTCCACTTATTCAACAATTATATTCCATATGTGTGTCTGTGAGCACAGGTGCAACCCAACAGGCACCAAACGGACTTGGCAGCAGCTAAAGATGAAATATAAAAATGTAGTTCAAACAGGTAAGGTATAATAAAGTACAAGCAATTGTGATGTTGTTTAGCCTGCCCTCATTAAACAGCATTTAGTGGCTACATTCAACATGTGATGGATATATTTAAGTAATTAGGGAAATCTGCAAAAAAAAGAGAAATCCCAACACTGCCAGTATTTAATATTGTCTCTATGAAAACAACACCTAAATGCCTTTTATACATACAAGTCTCCAAAGTTGTGTTTTCTGTATGTATTTAAATTTGACCTCCATTATAGCCAACAGAAAAAAGGCTGAGGCCCGCAAAACAGGTGGCGGTCCACCACCACCACCTCTCACAGAGGCTGAAAAGATGGCCCTCAGTCAGAACAGTGGACGACCCATTGCTGAGGGCATCTCTGGGGGGAGTTCATCGGACCCACCCACGCCCCAGGTCACAGGGGCCTACATAAGAGGTAAGTTATTCAAATGAATGGCATGTACGTTAATCCTTTTTTCTAGTGTTCGCTCAGTAATGGCCACCCATTCATCTTAGACACAACTTAGTTGGCACACTGATTTTTCTTGTAGCAGTAAGCTACAGTTCTTTGCAATTGGCTGCTTTTGCTTTCAGATATCAATCTATTTTAAGGTGACTCAGAGTTTGAAAAATTGTGTTTAAATTAGGTGGGGCACTTTTCTGGGTAATCATCAACTGTCTAATCTTCATTTTCTACCAGTTACTGATGGTGTAATCTGTCTCGTTGAGCCTTCTGCCATAACAGACCTCCATGCTGTTGTAAGTACTCTTAATATTCCACAGATTTTTCATAATTGGTAGAATATAACACACACATTCTGTTTCATTACAGGAGGATGATGAAGAAACCTTATCAGCTGCCACAGAGAGGGAAGATGCAGAGAGGCCTGCTGAAGTATACACTTTTTTTTTTTAAATAACTTTGGCTCAGTTAATAGTGTTGTTCCACAATACAACTTGCAACTTCTTTCTCTCTAACAGAGCCATGCTGGAAATTACAATGGGGAAGAAGGTCCATCAACCTCCACAGCACAGCTTACCTCAGTAAGATGTTGTTCAGCATTGACCCACAACTTACAATGACACTAAATAGACATGGCACTGAAATTCAATGTCATTTATGTTCCTATAGCTCCCTGTGAAACAACTTTACAAGGTATATTTAGAATCTCAAATAAACAAATCACACCTAGAAATGGAGCACATAAGGCTGCAGATCACCAAAACAGAAAAGGAAATACAACTGCTGGACCATCAGTTAAAGGTGGGTGACGTGCCCACAGGTGGATGTTTTTTAATTGTTTCAACAACAAAGGATTAACAACTGTACAAAATTTGTCCTTCTAGGAAATAAAGAAGACCTCATAAAATGAGATGCATATTGTCGTTCTTGAACATTGGGGAGGTGATGGGTCAGTTAGAAATGATTGACACATATCATGTCTCTAACAGCTCTTCCATCTCGTGTATCAGCAGGGGGGGGTATGATTAATACCTGGATCACAGGGGGAAAGAGTAGGACATTGTTCTCCTCTAATAGTGGCAATGTTGTGGAGAACCACACATGCCACTATAATGTCACAAGCTCTCTCTGGGGTGACCCTGAGCCTACGAAGGCACTGGAACCGGGCCTTGAGTATCCCGATGGTCATCTCCACTCTGGCTCGTGTCCTGCAGTGAGCCAAGTTGTAGTGTCGCTGTGGGCCAGGCTCAGGGTCAGGGTAAGGGGTCAGCAGATAGCGCTGGCAGGGGTACCCTCTGTCTCCGAGTAGGTAACCATCGAACTCTACTATGATAATACAAGATACAGTTTGTTTCAGTTGCAATAGGAGGAAACAAAATATTTGATCATAGGATATAACTATATACTGTATATAAATTATATATATAAACTCACCACCGGCAAATCTGGCACTCAGTGTCGACTCACGAAACATTCGTGAGTCATGCACAGACCCAGGCCACTTCGCTTCCACATTGTTAATCATGTGGGCTCCATCACATATGATCTTCACAGTGGAGAACAGTAATTAGCTGTATGGTGTAGTGTATTTAATTTGGAATGTTAAAGGCTACTATTTAGGCCTACCTGCACATTAATGCTGTGGACAGATTTCCTATTCACATAATCTCCTTCATTTATTGAAGGAGCGATGATAGGAATGTGAGTGCCATCTATGCAGCCAATCACACCTGGAAACCCTAAAATATATCAAATTGACTGATTAGTGCTTCAAGTCTCAAAGCTTTATGACATAAATGAATTACTGCTTAGACTGATACCTGCAATTCTGTGGAACTCTTCTTTGAGAAGTCTGGTGGGTCTGTGACTTGGGAACACTACAAACGTGCATAGTAGCCGTTTCAGTGCAAGTGTCACATTTCGGACAGCCCGACAGACAGTTGCCTTGGACACATGCTCTGCATCACCGACGTTATACAAAAAACTGCCGTTGGCAAAAAAACGAAGTGCAATACAAAGAATTTGCTCGGAACTGAGAGCATGTCCACGATGCGTCATGTGAGCGATGTGAGGGCTGAGAATATCGTTTATATAAATTATAGATGATGCAGAGAAACGGAAACGCTCAAACAGATACTCATCAGGGAATGATAAAACATCCAATCGGGGTCTAATAATCCTCTCCCGGTGGAGATGTCTGCGGAGTATCTGCGCCTCGACATCAACTGGCTCTTCAATAAAAGGACACGCCATGTCTGCCACTGCCTTCAGTCTGCAGGCTTCAACTTAAGAGCAGGAGAAACTCGGGGTTAGTTGAAGAAAACCTGCCAGCGAGCAGGTTAGGTTCACGGAGTATGTTGCCAGGGTAACTGACTCAGAGTAAAGCTGAACTGGCTTTGTGAAACTGAAAAACCAGAGTTTCCCTCATCTCAGGGTTAACTAACTCAGAGTTTTCACTAAACCTGCTTTGTGAAACGGGCCCCTGGTGTGAGCAGAACAACCTGGAGCTCAATGCTCTGAAAACAGTGGAGATGGTTGTTGATTTTAGAAGGAACCCAGCCCCACCCACCCCCATCACCCTGAGAGACGCCCCAGTCGTCACTGCGGAGTCCTTCCGCTTCCTGGGCACCATCATCTCCCAGGACCTCAAATGGGAGCTGAACATCAGCTCCATCACCAAAAGAGGACAACAGAGGATGTACTTCCTGCGGCAGTTGAAGAAGTTCAACCTGCCAAAGACAATGATGGTGCACTTCTACACCTGCATCATCGAGTCCATCCTCACCTCCTCCATCACCATCTGGTTCGCTGCTGCCACCACTAACGACAAAAGGAGGCTGCAGCAGATCATCCGCTCTGCTGAGAAGGTGATCGGCTGCAATCTGCCATCTCTCCAGGACCTGTTTGCCTCTAGGACCCTGAGGCATGCAGGTCAGATTGTGGCCGATCCCTCCCACCCGGGTCACAAACTCTTTGAGGTTCTTCCCTCGGGCAGGAGGCTGCGGGCCATCAGGACCAAAACCTCCCGCCACAAGACCAGCTTCTTCCTGACTGCAGTTGGCCTTATCAACAAGGCCCGGGACCCCCACCTGACTCGGACTCTTATCCCGCACCCACGTCTCAATTCTGTGTTACATTAACACACATAACAGTATATTGCATATTGCACATCCCCATTTCTCTCCTGTTTTGCATTTCACTCTTTATTTAACTTTTATGTCTTGTATATATATTGTTTTATATACAGATATTTCTTTCTTATGTGAAGTACTTATTGTGTTTTTATGCTTTATGTTAAATGTATGCACCTTTTTACCAAAGAAAATTCCAGGTAGGTGTAAACCTACTTGGCAATAAATCCTTTCTGATTTCTGATTTCTGATCTGAGCGCTGAGGGCGACCAGACAGCAGAACAGCTTGTTTCCTCTGGCCTCTTATTTCATTGTTGTTGTGTTTTATGTTCATATAAACATACTTTTGCATTTGTAATTATATTCTGTTTTCTTACTTAGTACTTAAATGTTTGCTTAACCTTGTGCTGCATTTTTCATCTTGTTCTTCATGGTTTATCGTCTATTTCTGTACGTTGAGAGCAACAGAAAAACATATTCCTTGTATGTGTACGAACACATGGCCAACAAATCTGATTCTGACTCTGATTCTGAATCTGGTTCTGAATCTGATTCTGAATCTGGTTCTGATTCTGAATCTGATTCTGATTCCGAAAAGGACTTTCATTTCATGTGGTACTAACTCAATGATTGTGGTCAAAGGTCAAAGGTCACTGGGACCGTGCCTTGTGAAGGTGAATTCTTTCACATTTGGCACAAACATTAACTTGTACTTGGATTTTAATTTGGTGGCCAAATGTCAAAGGTTAAGATCATTGTGGCCTCACAAATTAGGTTTATGTTTTTCTTATACTATTATGTTTCCTTCTCTTATTCAATTCATATCACATTGATCTGAAGTGTCGAGTCTCGAGTATTAACACTGTTCCTGAAATGTTTAATCTATTTCCAATTATATATAATTGTCAGACAGAAGTTATAGCTTGTCCTTCTTTCACAAAACAGTCTTTGTGTGTGTGTGTGTGTGTGTGTGTGTGTGTGTGTGTGTGTGTGTGTGTGTGTGTGTGTGTGTGTGTGTGTGTGTGTGTGTGTGTGTGTGTGTGTGCTGATGTAAGGTTACTGCAATGATGAACAACAGACCAGGCATCAGGGGACCGGCCTGAGTACAGCCAGTTTGTAAACACCTCATTATCGCCCAGTGGCCTCATGGGAAACTCAATCAGTGACGGGTTCTGTAAACAACTCACGAGACACAGAGAGACAAAGACACAAGTAATGTGTCCTTCAGGGAGAGAAGTTTAGTTGTGTGTCTGTCAGAGTGATGGAAAAACACACATATTTGTTACAGTCGTGCTGACCAGCCTGGTGTGTGGTCGATCATCTGTCTCTTACGATATAGATCCGCCTGCAGGGGTCGCTCAGAGGCCGGGTCAGAACCACAGGAATCAAACCTCCGGACCTGGAGCGCCCAGTGGCCCCTGTGGTCGAGCGGGTTTGGGTTGAAGTTAAAGATGAGGCGGGGGGGCAGGTCCTCTATTCAGGAATACTGATGCAGTGGTGATTTTAGCGCGAAATTTCTGGTCGGGCAATTTTGTATGACGTCATGTCACCGTCACAAAACTAGAGGCAGCTGATTATTATAAGCAGTAGGCCTATATAGACCAGTGAGATATATTATGGGCTGCATTTTGAGTGCCAGCAGGGGGCAGAAATCCTATTTCTTTTTTTTTTTTTAACTTATTTTTTATTTGGTTTTCAACAAAACAATATGCATGTCCAGACAGTTACTTTCTTTGTCCATTTTTCAATTGTATACAATATTGTTATACATGGCATTCAAGTATAGTGTGCAATGCATAGAAGAAACAACAAACATCAAACAGTGCTCACTCCAAGAGAAAAAGAGGGGGGATAAAAATAAGAATAGATGATTGATTGCATACATAATATATTCAATTAAACGAGGAAAGAAAAAAGCAAAACAAGTAAATGAAAACAAAACCAGGGATAAAGAAATAGTTATTGTCCACTCCAGAATGTAGTTTCATAGGTGCTATATATGCTTTTCCGAGAGGATGGTGTATGGTGTACGTAAGTAGGGAGAGTTGACAGATAGCCGCACAATCAGAGGCCCAGAGCGATATTAATTAGTAACCCTCATTGTATTAAAAAATGCATAGACAGGACCCCATCGTTTAGTAAAGATAGACTTTTGGAGCCTTAATGAATATGTGATTTGCTCCATTTGGTAGATGTCCCATACTTTTTGGGTCCATATATTATATGTGGGTGGGTCTGGTTTTAACCATTTGATGGTTATACATTTCAATGCTGCTGTGAGTAGTATGTTTAGCAGGTATTCTTTGGCCCTCCCATTCAGGCCTTCAGGTATTGCTCCCAGTAGTGCTACTGTGGGGTCTTGCGGGATGTCCTGTCGGAATATCTCTTTGAGGGCATCAAAGACTTCTCTCCAATATGTGTTTAACTTAGGGCAGAGCCAGAATATATGTGTGTGATTGGCAGAAAGTGTAGAAATCCTATTTCAAATACATTTCACATGCTTTAGCGCTCAGCCCGACACACAGATGTTGCCTATAATCGAGCATTAAAGTAAAATGGTTGCAACAAAGTAAAAAGATTAGTCAGACACATAGCTCAAATAACTTGCATAATTTATTAATGTATTATTATCAACATGAGGCGACATGCACCAGCTTCATCTGCACAACACTTTGTGTTTTCCTCCCTTAACTAAAGACGGCCTGCACCTGTTTAGAGTCATTGCTAAGTGTCATGGATAAAAGAGTTTATTTCTATATTCATTATATATTCAAATGAACACTTACTAGAACAATGTTTATCTTTTGCTTTCTGATTTGATACACTTTAGATAAGAACCCACTGTTTTGTTTTTCTTCTTTGCCATAAGAGACAGAACACGGTCAGCACAGCTGTGTCCTTCAGGCTCATCTGTGCCTAATAAAATGATAGGAAACATAAAATATGGCATTATTGTAGAGGAAGTGTTACTTATGAACAAAGCTTGTATCTTTATTTTCTGTGGATATTCAACTACTGATTTTGAATATGGTTTTGGATTAAACTGTGCACTACCAAGACAATGCATGTACAGTATGGAGTTCTTCCACATTATTAGTATTGCATATATTATTTAATACATTATGTATTATGTGCAATACTTTGCTTTGATTGTTTGTAAGTTATGAAAACATGTCTGTACCTGGAGTCAGTGTTGAAGTGATGACTCAGTGTTGTCTGGTTGTATTCCAGTTGTGTTTCTATTGCAGTATTTAGGTTTCTGCACAACAGCTCCATCTGGTGGATCTGTGCCCCACCTGCCACTAGTGTAGAAACGCCACTGGACGGATGCAATGATGTCTTAGTTATGAGGTTATGATCTGGTTTTATTTGTCTGTTTGCTTGATTACATGAAAACTACAGATCTCTGTCTCTCTCTCTCTGTCTCTCTCTGTCTGTCTGTCTGTCTCTCTCTCTGTCTCTCTGTCTGTCTGTCTGTCTGTCTCTCTCTCTCTCTGTCTCTCTCTCTGTCTCTCTCTCTGTCTCTCTCTCTGTCTCTCTGTCTGTCTGTCTCTCTCTCTCTGTCTCTCTGTCTCTCTGTCTCTCTGTCTCTCTCTGTCTCTGTCTCTCTCTCTGTCTCTATCTCTGTCTCTCTCTCTCTGTCTCTCTCTCTGTCTCTCTCTGTCTCTCTCTCTTTCTCTTTCTCTGTCTCTGTCTCTGTCTCTATCTCTGTCTGTCTCTCTCTCTGTCTCATTGTCTCTCTCTCTCTCTCTCTCTCTCTCTCTCTCTCTCTCGTGTTAATCACTGAGGAGGTGACCCAGTGACAACACACACACATACACACAGACACACACGCACAGACACACACACACACACACACACACACACACACACACATACACACACACAGACACACACACACACACACACACACACACACACACAGACACACACACACACACAGCTGATAACGGCTGGTCTCTTGAAGACCCAGATGTTGCAGTGAAATTGAATGTATTGCAACTATTATTATGTGTGTTTGTGCGTTGCTCTCTGTTTCCTGTGTGTGTGTGTGTGTGTGTGTGTGTGTGTGTGTGTGTGTGTGTGTGTGTGTGTGTGTGTGTGTGTGTGTGTGTGTGTGGCTAAAAGCAGCGATGAGTTAAGGAGCTTTGTGATCTGTTGAAGTACTTAAAGTGAGAGAGAGCGTGAGTGGGCGATGGATGGAGGAAGCCATCAGACGGAGGGAGGAGGTGTGGAGAGGTGGATGAAGAACACAGCAGCAGATGCAGTGAGTGGCAGGAGGCCGGGGGGGGGGGGGGGAGAGAAGGACTTTAAAAACCCTAAAAGAGGGCAAAGAGACGGAGAGAGGGAAGGGGGGGGGGGCTGAAGAGAGAGAGGGGGCTGAAGAGAGAGAGAGAGAGGGGGGGTGGTTGCTGGATTAAGTTGTGTTAAAGAGGATTAGTGTGTGTTTTGGTTTGGTAGTAAAATCACATCCGTGTCAGTCGCACACAGAAACATCAGCAGAGACACAGGCACTGGTGAGTTTCTCTTGTTTTGTGTGTCTGTGTGTTTGTGTGTTTGTGTGTCTGTGTGTGTCTGTGTGTGTCTGTGTGTGCTCCTGTTGTCAGTGTCAGCAATGACAACGGTAACCAAAGTGTTTGACCAAGCGCCACAGGAAACAGCATCACTGAGTGGTGAAGTGTTTCCTCTGATTCATCCTGATGAAATTCTATTCCTCTTTATTATCACCCCTGTTTGTGTGTTTGTTTGTGTGTTTGTGTGTTTGTTTGTGAGACAGAAGACATGTGTAGAGCTCTGATATTTATGTGTGTGTGTGTGATTTGTTGCAGCTTTGAGGTTTGAGCCTCAATGAGTCACATTCTGGTTATTTACATTTTAATTTATACGTTTTCAGTGGAGACCGTCACCATGAGACACGCAATGGAGGACGGTGAGAAGCACACACACACACACACACACACACACACACACACACACACACACACACACACACACTCGTCCCTGTATCCATTAGACGCTGACCTTCATCTGGACGGACTGTTAGAAGTGATTCTGTTGGTTTTAGTGTCTCCAGCTCTCGGTTCCTCACTCACGTTCGTCCTGTCTGAGACCAACATGTCTGGGTTTCACCTTCTGCATATCGGGATCTGGAGATGCTCCAGGGCCTCATTCATTCCCCTCATCTGGATCATACTCATAATCATTATCAGATCATTGACACAAAGTCTCAAATGAGTCACAAAATAACACAGTGATCTTAATAATCTCTGGCAGCGAAGAAGTGAAATCAAACTCATTCAGAAATAAAGATTCTCCATCACGTTGAACCTGCCCATGATCAGATTCTTTATTGGCCACACTGACGCTGACCAATTTCAATAAAGTTTATTCAAACAGGACAATTGTACATTTTGTGTTTATTTGAAATCCGTCTCATCAGGAGATTATTGATGAGTCAGGTGATTGGAGTGCAGCAGCCGATCCAGTTCTATACATGTCAAAGTGTGTGTGTGTGTGTGTCTGTGTGTGTGTCTGTGTGTGTGTGTGTGTGTGTCTGTGTGTGTGTGTGTGTGTGTGTGTGTGTGTCTGTGTGTGTCTGTGTGTGTGTGTGTGTGTGTCTCTGTGTGTGTCTGTGTGTGTGTGTGTGTGTGTGTGTCTGTGTGTGTGTGTGTGTGCAGGGGTCAGCGAGGTGCTGTCCAGCGTGGTGGAGGATGTGGGTGGAGCCATCAGCAGAAAGGTGGGCGGGTCTCAGCTGCTCTGTGACCTCCTGACGGCTCCGTGGCTGAGCTCGCTGCTGAAGGTTCGATTCCGTGGCCACTGACACGCAGCGACACCTGTCCACTGATGATGTCACTTGCTGTCTCCTCCCTCCAGCCACTGATGATGTCACTTCCTGTTTCCTCCCTCCAGATGTACGAGTGCCTGTTGCGGTTCCAGAGGTCGACGCCCAGCCCCTTCCTGCCTTACGCCTCAGGCCTTTCTCACCAGGTTCATACTCACACATGTTCCATGATTCTGATCACGTCTGTAATCTGATGAAACCACGAGTCACCACGTCAGCTGCTTCCGACGTGTGGGGTCGATTCGCTGGAGCCACAGTACGAACACACGTGAAGAACCCGAGAGAGAAGAAGAAGAATCGAATTCTGTGTCTGTTCCTTCAGATCATGGCTGAGATCCAGACACTTCACCGTCCATCAGCTGAGGCTCGAGAACTGTCCAGTCTGCTGGGGTGTCCTCACCTGCAGGTCAGTACCTGGTCTGTTACCTGGTCTGTACCTCACCCCCTGGTCTGTACCTCACCCCTTGGTCTGTACCTCACCTCCTGGTCTGTACCTCACCCCCTGGTCAGTACCTCACCTCCTGGTCTGTACCTGGTCTGTACCTCACCTCCTGGTCTGTACCTCACCTCCTGGTCTGTACCTCACCCCCTGGTCTGTACCTCACCTCCTGGTCTGTACCTCACCTCCTGGTCTGTACCTCACCCAGGGTCTGTACCTCACCTCCTGGTCTGTACCTCACCCCCTGGTCTGTACCTCACCTCCTGGTCTGTACCTCACCTCCTGGTCTGTACCTCACCTCCTGGTCTGTACCTCACCCCCTGGTCTGTACCTCACCTCCTGGTCTGTACCTCACCCCCTGGTCTGTACCTCACCCCCTGGTCTGTACCTCACCTCCTGGTCTGTACCTCACCTCCTGGTCTGTACCTCACCCCCTGGTCTGTACCTCACCCCCTGGTCTGTACCTCACCCCCTGGTCTGTACCTCACCTCCTGGTCTGTACCTCACCCCCAGGTCTGTACCTCACCCCCTGGTCTGTACCTCACCCCCTGGTCTGTATCTCACCCCCTGGTCTGTACCTCACCCCCTGGTCTGTACCTCACCTCCGGTCTGTACCTCACCCCCTGGTCTGTACCTCATCTGCAGGTCTGTACTCACCCCCTGGTCTGTACCTCACCCCCTGGTCTTTACCTCACCCCCTGGTCTGTACCTCACCCTCTGGTCTGTACCTCACCCCCTGGTCTGTACCTCACCCCCTGGTCTGTACCTCACCCTCTGGTCTGTACCTCACCCCCTGGTCTGTACCTCACCCCCTGGTCTGTACCTCACCCTCTGGTCTGTACCTCACCTCCGGTCTGTACCTCACCCCCTGGTCTGTACCTCACCCCCTGGTCTGTACCTCACCCCCTGGTCTGTACCTCACCCCCTGGTCTGTACCTCACCTCCTGGTCTGTACCTCACCCCCGGTCTGTACCTCACCTCCTGGTCTGTACCTCACCCCCTGGTCTGTACCTCACCTCCTGGTCTATACCTCACCCCCTGGTCTGTACCTCACCTCCTGGTCTGTACCTCACCTCCTGGTCTGTACCTCACCTCCTGTTCTGTACCTCACCCCCTGGTCTGTACCTCACCCCCTGGTCTGTACCTCACCTCCTGGTCTGTACCTCACCCCCTGGTCTGTACCTCACCTCCTGGTCTGTACCTCACCCCCTGGTCTGTACCTCACCCCCTGGTCTGTACCTCACCTCCTGGTCTGTACCTCACCTCCTGGTCTGTACCTCACCTCCTGGTCTGTACCTCACCTCCTGGTCTGTACCTCACCTCCTGGTCTGTACCTCACCTCCTGGTCTATACCTCACCCCCTGGTCTGTACCTCACCCAAGGTCTGTACCTGGTCTGTTACCTGGTCTGTACCTCACCTCCTGGTCTGTACCTCACCCCCTGGTCTGTACCTCACCCCCGGTCTGTACTCACCCCCTGGTCTGTACCTCACCTCCTGGTCTGTACCTCACCTCCTGGTCTGTACCTCACCCCCTGGTCTGTACCTCACCTCCTGGTCTGTTCCTCATCCCCTGGTCTGTACCTCACCCCCTGGTCTGTACCTCACCCCCTGGTCTGTACCTCATCTCCTGGTCTGTACCTCACCTCCTGGTCTGTACCTCACCCCCTGGTCTGTACCTCACCCCCTGGTCTGTACCTCACCTCCTGGTCTGTACCTCACCCCCTGGTCTGTACCTCACCCCCTGGTCTGTACCTCACCTCCTGGTTTGTACCTCACCTCCTGGTTTGTACCTCACCCCCTGGTCTGTACCTCACCTCCTGGTCTGTACCTCACCCCCTGGTCTGTACTCACCCCCTGGTCTGTACCTC
The DNA here is from genome assembly GCF_963576545.1 of Limanda limanda. Taxonomy (NCBI): domain Eukaryota; kingdom Metazoa; phylum Chordata; class Actinopteri; order Pleuronectiformes; family Pleuronectidae; genus Limanda; species Limanda limanda. Next base: position 1,048,034 of record NC_083651.1, read on the forward strand.
ACCCCCTGACTCCCTGTCTGTCCCTCCCAGGCTCTCCTGTCGTCCCATGACAGCGTGGCCCAGTCAGATTATGGACCGGTCTTACCGCCGCTGCCGGACCAGTTCCCTGAGGACGAGGAGGCCATGAGGATCGTGTGTCTGGTGAAGAACAACCAGCCGCTGGTGAGACACAGGATTTCACTGTTTCAGTTTCACCAAAAGGATGTGACGCCACCAACAGGCAAATAAATAAAACACACCATCACTTTTAATTTAAACTACAGATTTCTGAAGGTTTGAAAATCAATGTAAGAACACAACAACTACGATATAACAGAGGTCGGATGATTTCAGTTTTAACCGAAATAACCACAAATACATGTGAGGAGGTGAAATCAGGTCCTGAGCATAAAATAAAAGGATGAGAAGACTAAATAGTATAGAAATGTATTTCTAGAACTCAGTTATGACTCTGACTGAACAGAATCATCAGTCTTCATAGTTTCTGATCTTTCCCTCACCAAGAACGGATCAGAGCGCAGAGCGAGTGCAGGCGATGGGGGGGGTAGACGCTGGAGCAGCCTCCGGCGCCTCACGCTGGAGCGCCTCGCCCCTGGTCGACGGGCTCGGTCGGGGGAGGAGCTCAGCATGACTGACAGTGAAGCCAGGCTGTTGCCCCTCCCCAGAGGAGACCGGTCCCGCCCCTTCCTGCCTCGCTACCAGTCGACAGGAAGCTGCTGCTTGTGCCCGCAGACCACAGAGCTCTGGAAGAACAAGCTCAACCAATCAGCTCCCTCCGTCTTCAGTCCTGCGTCCCGTGCTGGTAAGAGGAGGAGAGGACGGACAACAGTTCATCATCTGATCATTTCTTCATCTCTTCGTTCATCCGCGAAATAAACTGCAGAAGCTCAACTCATCACAAATCCTCTCGTCATCATTTGGCTTCTTTAGTGTTTTCTGTTCTTTAATTCTTCTTTTTAATCCTGTTAATCACACCTGGTTCACTTGTCTCTTGGCATCTCTCCTCCTTGTCTCCATCCTCTGTGCATGGAGGTTCCTTTTCAGAGAAAACCGAACCCAATGAGGGCGGAGTAGACGGATCAAGCCGTGATGACTACGCCTACCCTCCTCCTCCTGTCCGGGCCTTCAGTGTCAGCAGCTCCACGGTCCTGTACCAGAAGGGGACGACAGGAGGACAGTCCAGGATCGTCCCCACCCCCGGCCGGGCTCCACCTGGTCCTGGGATGAGTCCTGTTCGAGCCCGAACTGCACCTTCCAGTCCTGCAGCTCAGCGCTCCACCCACCAGCCGGGTGTCAGCACGCTCCCCACCCCCGCCAGGCAGACTGCCCCTCATAACCACCAGGAGACGCTGAATCGTCCCAACACACGCCACTGCTCCACCGCACCGCGTCACGAGGGAAGCAGGAATCAACCGAAACTGACACAAAACCAGGTTCACCAACCGAACCTCTGTGAGCGTCCTCCGCCTGGAGGCCTCGCCAGGCAGTGCAGCGTGGAGGAGCTCCGGTCCACGGTTCAGACGGCGGCCAGCAGCATCGAGCACGGCACCCAGGACGTTCGCCACCTGGGACACAAGATGGTGGCAGTGACGGAGCTGATCACAGACAGCGTGGAGGAGAACGCCCAGGCGCTCAACCTGCTCGCTGAGGTGGTGGACAAGCTCCAGGGGCTCATCGTGGCGAGCAAACACGCCGAGGCGTCACCGCCACGCAGGCCGAGACAGCACACGCCTCCCCCACCTCCTCCAAGAGTCTCCTCAATGTCTCCAAAAGTGGTCCGCAAACCCCCCACACCGTACCCACGCCACCTGTCCTCCTCCCCTTCTTCTACTTCTCGCTCCTCCTCTTCCTCTTCATCCTCGTCCGTCAGCTCCTGTGCCGACGGCTTTCCAACGTCCAAGAGTCGGAAACAAACAAACGGAGGCTCGAAGGGGACGCTGGTGGTGTCTGGTGCCCCCTACAGGGCAGGAGCCAGTGGCAGTAACGGACAGATGAGGTTCAGTAATGGATCCGTTTCTCGAGTCTCTCTGGAGGATGAACAAGACCAGAACAGCTCAGGTTGTTTGACAGTCAAGAAGAAGAAGGACAAGCAGGAGAAGAAGAAGAAGGACAAGCAGGAGAAGAACAAGCAGAAGAAGAAGAAATAGGCCGAAAACAAACTCCTCCCCTCGTCTGCTCTGGATCTGGAAACAGAAACTGATGAACCAGCAAATCTTTTGCTTTGTGAATATGAGAAAGTGATGAGAACATTTTTCACAAACAGGAAACAATCTAAATCCAAATCAGCATTTTAAGGTTTTCACCACCAGGAGCAGATTTCAACTCTCTCACATCAAACATTTAGTCACTGGATCGAATCCATGATATGGAAATATTCAAAATATTTACAGGTACTGAAAAGTGTTTTTCCCTCAAACCACATTTACCATTTCATCCAGGAACCATCATCATCATCATCATCATCATCATCATCATCATCATCATCATCATCATCATCATCATCATCATCATCATCATCATCATCATCATCATCATCATCATCATCATCATCATCATCATCATCATCATCATCATCATCATCATCATCATCATCATCATCATTATCATTTTCATCATTATCATCATCATCATCATCATCATCATCATCATCATCATCATCATCATCATCATCATCATCATCATCATCATCATCATCATCAGAGGCGGTGGACTAGTGGCAGAAACTTGGACTTTGGGCAGAAAAGGTCTCTGGTTCGTCTCTGGTTCGACTCCACGGAGAAACAACAAAAAGACGAACCTGGATTGATCTGTCCAAAAAATCCAAGAGGATTCTCCCTACCCTGTCTAGTGCCCCTGAGCAAGGCACCTTACTCCCCCAACATCTGCTCCCCGGGCGCCGTACATGGCTGCTCACTGCTCTGTGTGTCCTGCACCAGATGGGTTCAAAGCAGAGGTTACATTTCCCTCCTTGCATATCGATGAATACACACTGACTATATAAAGATGTGTGCAGTTATAAAGCGGTGAACTGTGAATCCTTTGAGACGTCATTCTGTTAATTTCTCTCAGAATCAACTTTAATCACTAAACACAAGTTTCTCCAACAACTAAAAACCACAGGTTGTGAAACTAAAGGGATTTCAGCCTTTCTGATTGTTTTGAAGGCTCATTTCCTCATGTCTGATTTCTCATCTCTCCATTTTGAACTCATTGTATTTTCCATCTCATCATTCAGAGCTTCACTAAAACCTGGTGTTTGCAGCCAAAGTTAAAGTGGAAGTTAAAGTTGTGTTAACTGGTCTGACAGGGGGCGACCATCAGGAGGGACGAGGAGACCGGAGGGATCTTCATCGCCAGAGTGATTCATGGAGGACTGGCCGACCGCAGCGGTGAGAAGAAGCCAGGAAGTGTGTGTGTGTGTGTGTGTGTGCGTGTGCATGTGTGTGTGTGTTTTTGGGTGTGTGTGTGTGTGTGTGTGTGTGTGTGTGCATGTGTGTGTGTGTGTGTGCGTGTGCATGTGTGTGTGTGTGTGTGCGTGTGCATGTGTGTGTGTGTTTTTGGGTGTGTGTGTCTTCATTATGAGGACAAAAGCAAGTCCCTATAATGTAAATCATTTAATTTTAAGTTAAAGACATGTTTTAAGGTTTAGTTTAGATTGAGTTTAGGTTAAGTTAAGTTTACGTTTAGGTTGAGTTTCGGTTAAGTTAAGTTAAGTTAAGTTAAGTTTACGTTTAGGCTGAGTTTCGGTTAAGGACAGTAGTCTCTGGGAAGTAACCGGAGTGTGTGTGTGTCTCAGGACTCCTCCATCCTGGGGATCTGGTGGTGGAGGTGAACGGGAACCCGGTGCTGGGTCTGGAGCCGGAGCAGGTCATCCAGATCCTGGTAGGGAACTGAGTTACCTGCTGCTGTAGTTTACCTGAGGACCTAGAAGGAGACAAGTTCTATTATTGTGTGAAGTCAACGAGACGAACGGTTGGTGAGATTCCACGTTCACACCGACAGTCACTTGTTCTCTGCACGATGAATATTATTCTTATTTCTGGAAAATTAATTTTGAGGATAAAACACATCACTTTTATTTAGGGACTATCCCACATTGTGGTGTTGCTATTTCCAATAAGTGAAATATCTACATATTGCACCACAAGAAATGGTGATAAGTGATTTTTAATTGAATCTGCCCAGTGTTTAAAAACCGGTTTGATGTGAAATGAGGTGAAGTTCAGTTGGTTTGTTTCCTCAGATCCACTCTCAGGGAACGATCCTGTTCAAGGTCGTTCCCCACGCCGCTCAGAGCAGCAGCGGCCACATGTCGGTAAGAAACAGAACCTCAGAGGATCCCTCCTTAAAGAGTCCTGTCTCTGAACCTGTCCCTGTCCGTCAGGTGTACATGAAGGCCATGGTGGACTACTGCCCCCTGCAGGACGCGTCCATCCCGTGTGCGGACGCCGGGATGGCGTTCAGCCGAGGCGACCTGCTGGAGGTGGTGGACCAGTCGGACGGCCGCTGGTGGCAGGCCCGGAAGCTGCCGTGCTCCGTGTCCTGTGCCGGACTCATTCCCTCGGCCAGCATGTTGAAGAGGTGACACGGGATCAGACTATCACCTGAACCACAGATTCACTGCTTCGGATGAGTTACTGCTTTTATCCAGTTTTACATTTGAGTACGATCGAAATTTCCATTTCAAACAGTCGGGTTTGTTGCTCTGAACTTAGAGAATTCTTTAGAGGACATGTTTGTCTCATCGATGGTTTGACGTGAGATTTTAAACCACTTTGTGTCTTTGTCCTCCACAGTAAACAGAGGGAGCAGTGGTGGAGTCAGCCCCAACCGGGCCACAGCTGCATCCGGCCCTGTGAGCACTCTCTGTTAACACCACTCAGCTCAGTGCATTCAGCAGGTACCCCCCCCACGTCCAACAGGAACCAGGAGGACACAGATTAAAGTGGCTGAACAAATTGAATCTCCAACAAATTTATAAAACTCTGGTTTGTCTTGTGAGAATAACTGAACAGAAGTGAACTTTCTGAATGAACTGAGCTGGAAACGTTAGGAAACAACTGATGCTGTTCAGGATGGATGTGTGAGTCTGTTCTAACAGTTGTGTCTTTTCTCTTTCCCCCGTGCTGACCACAGTGACGCTGGCTGAGAACGGTGAGACACCAGGGAACATCTCGTCCTAAAGTCTGAAAGATTCACATCGTCCAACAACATCTACATCAAATCACACTTTGAGAGATTGTTGTCATTTTGTGATCATGTCTTTTTGTCCTTTTTTTCATATCTGTCCCAGAGGACGATGCTGAGGACAAACGCAGCCTCACAGGTAAAACATGACTGAGAGTCACATACAGATATGAACTGTATATAGATATGATACATATACAGTTTATGTGATACACTATTTGTTTTCCATGAGTCATGTTGTTTCTCTTCTGTCCACAGATCTGGAGGAGCTGAGTTTCGGTAGGTAAGTCTGCATGAAGCTGCATGTTGGGTTTCATGAAACATTATAAAAGTCTATGGAAACTTGAAGTAAAAATCGGTTTTAATGAACTTTTACCTCAATGTTGTTTCATAAAAGCTTTTTCAGTAACATTCAATATGATTGTATTTGGATTCTCTGCATCGAGGCTGTTGTATTTAATGTTAAATAATAGAACAGAAGAGTTTATTCTTGAAAAGACTTTAACCCTGAAGTGAAGAGTCTGAATGTTTCCTCCGTTCAGATGAGGCTGATTGTGATGTCACTGATGGAATCTACCTGGGTGAGACACATCATCACACATCATCACACATGAACATTAGAACTCTTGTCCTCATCTCAAGCTGCTGTCTCACGTGTCTCTAGTTTCCAGTCTCTCTGAATCCATATTGGTTGAATGTCTCCTCAGCTGGTTTCCGTCGTACTTTCCGTCTGTGGAGGAGAACTTCCTTCAGGAGGAGACGCCAGTCCTGCACCTCCTGCTCCCCCAACAGCAGCACTCTGTCCACTCCTTATGAGGAGGTGGCTCTGTACCAGCGCCCCCCGCAGGAGAACCACCGCCTCATCATCCTTGTTGGTGAGAGATGAATACACACACACACACACACACACACACAACACACTGTACTTCAACAAACAAAGTTAAAACAACGTTGACTGTTTACAACAGGAAACAAAGAGAGGATATTTGATCTGATGTGAAACAATCTGGATAAAAATAAAACGTCAGTGAAGAGAAGCTGAAGTCGAGACTTTCACTGTGTTCAGTTCTTCTCTCTTATAAATAGTCTCGAATAGAATAAGTCTCTTTTTTTAGTTTGTTTTATTGTCATTGAACTTTAAACATGTTTGAATGTTGCAGAGTCAGCATTAAACCTGAAAGCTGATTTAATGAAGTCAGATAAAAAGCTGAGGATCCAGTATAAGAGCTCTGTCTTTGCTGAAGTCTCAGCTGCTGCTGCTTCGAGACAGAAAAACAAGACTTTAAATCATTTTGTGTAGAAACCACAGTGTGTTCATCAGCTGCTGTGTGACATCAGTGTGTTGATATCAGTGTGTGTCCCACGCTCGGCTGTGTTGTGTTCAGGAGCCTCAGGAGTCGGAGTCAGTGAACTGAGGAAGAGACTCATCAAACTGAACCCGTCCACCTTCCAGGGACCCGTCCCTCGTACGTACCACCGCTTCCACTCGCTCATTCAAACTCTCATAATACATTTAAATCGGTTTTAATGTTTAATTTACAATGAGAGAAAACACAAATATCAGTTCAATTGTAAACGAAGGCCACAGCTTATAAATATGAATGAAAATCGATGAGAAATAAACAAGAGAAGAATAAGAGAAGAAAATGTTCTGTTTGATTCGTCCACCTGATTGGTCACCAGACACCACTCGTCCAATCAGAGCGGGGGAGCAGACAGGAAGAGAATACCACTTCGTCACCAGAGAGCTGTTTGAGTACATGATCTGTCACCACAGGTGGGATCCGCTTCGTTACCTTCAACAGTGATCATCATTGAGAGCTTATAACACAGAGTGTCATAGATACAGTTCAGTATTTAATAAAACAACTTTTTCTGATTTAGGTTTGTGGAGTACGGTGAATATAAAGCTCACCTGTACGGGACGAGCACGGACGCCATCGATGACGTGATGAGACGAGGACGGATGTGCATCGTGGACGTGGAGCCACATGTGAGTTTCTGAAGAGGAGCAGGAGTCACTCCGAGTTAGAAACAGTCTGAACAGACACACACACACTGTTGAAGCGTGTTCTTTTATCCTTTAAGAGAAGTAGAGCCGAACTCGGTTTGCTCAATCAAAGTATTTATTTAGAAAACAATGAACAGGTTACAGCAAAGCAATGAGCTTCCAGTACATTAGTTGTATCAGAGCGCCTCGAACATCCGGCGTCTGTCCATTTTATAGCAGCAGGTCGTTCCTCCTCCTCGGAAATGCACAGGTGTAATCCATCCTCCTGGCTTTTGGTATACGGAAGTGAACAGGGAGACACTCCCAATGACGCTATAGTTGCTCTGCAACCTGTTAACTTCATAAAAGACCTTGAACCACAGATGCAATGTGGGGCAAAACTGTTGTCCAGCGAAGCAAAGAATATTATGTTTCAGCTTTATCAAAACAAACCTGACTGTGTAAACATTCGCAACAACTTGACCCAAACAATGTCAGACTGACTTTGCCCCAGAAGGGACAGTTCCTGGATCTGTGTGAGTTTAATGAATCTGAGGTTAATATCAAAAAGTTAAGTATTAGAACAAGTAAAAAGATACTTTGTTGGCACTAAATAGCAACAGTTATTAAAATCATTTGTATGAAGCATAATATCGAGCTAAAACTACCTCTAGCTTTATTTGGTTGGAATTCTGTCAGCCACAACCTATAGCTAAAAAGTTTGAAATTCCAACAACACACACACACACAGACACACACACACACACACACACACACACACACACAGACACACAACCTGCTGACTCACTGTCTCTGTCCTCAGAGCGTCCAGCCGCTGAGGACCAGGAAACTGAAGCCGTACGTGATCTTCATCAAAGTGCCCGAGCCCGACCGACTGAGACAGACCAGGAGAGACGCCCGGCTCATCAGCAGCTGCAGCATCAGCAGAGCGTTCACAGTAAGAGGCTCCGCCCCCTGTAGAGACACGCCCTCACGCAGGTGTTGGATAGAAGAACTCGTTTCATGTGTCTGTCCCCTCAGGAGGACGACTTCTTGCAGCTGGAGGAGACGTCCCACACGCTGGAGACAAAGTACAAGCAGCTGTTCGACCGCGTGCTGGTGAACGAGGATCTGCAGGACGCCGGCGTGCAGCTGAGCTCGCTGGTCCAGCAGGCGCAGGACGAGCCTCAGTGGATCCCTGTGAGCTGGAGCCGGCCTGAGGCCTAGAGCAGGGGGGGGGGGGGGGTCAAAGGAAGGGGGGAGGGAGGGAGGAGAGAAATGAGGAGGAGGTGATGGAGGATAAGATGAGGAGGAGCCGAGGAGCCGAGGAGAGGAAACTGGTGATTCTCTGTAGGAACCACAGCTGCTTTACCTGCAGTAACTGAGTAAATGTACTCAGTAACTGAGTAAATGTACTCAGTTACTTTCCACTACTGACACTCTGCCACTCGAGATGTTTACAGAAGCTTCTGTGGAGCTGGTGGATCTGCACACACACACACACACACACACACACACACACACACACACACACACACACACACACACATACACACACACACACACACACACACACACACACACACACACACACACACACACACACACACACTCATGGCTTCATCCGACAACAACAGTAACGTTGTTTCAAGAGAATCATAATTCTCAAGTTTTCCGACTAAAAGAAGCACAAACAAATGACATCTGAAGAAGGAGAACGTCCGTTCTGACATAAACAGGAAACAGGAAGTGAACTAATCTCTATTTGACGCTGATGTTCCTGAACATTGTGTAGTTTAAATATAAATAATAAGATTCTACATCTTTTCCTCATGATGCTGATCTCAGTGAGAAGTGAATCTGAGCTGGAAGGATTTCAGCTCGTTAGTCACTGATGATCATGTAGAAAATCTAAATTAAATATCTTTAAGCGTTGAGACGTGTTTTGTTTTGTGCAGAGTGACAGTGACCCCCCCCCCCCCCCTCAGGTTAATCCTGTGCTCAGCAGATTGAAGGAGGATTAGAGAACAGCAGCAGATACCATGGGGGGGGGGGGGCTCCTGCAGAGATCCAATAGATGAGGAAGAAGAAATAAAATGGATTCCAATATAAAAACTGCTGCATCAATAAAATCAATGTTATTACTCAAACGTTATTTGTCGTTGTCATTGTGGTTTTTTTTGGCTCCTCCCACTGATCACATGATACATCACACATGGTTACAAGTGGTATCAGGTTTGGTTCGGAGGCCGGGGTTTGTTAGGGGGGGGGGGGACTGAGCCGGTCAGGACCAGGAGACGTCATGAAGACCAGAGCTGGGCTCTACTGAAGCTAAACCTCCTGAGGTCAGAGGTCAGAGGTCACAGGTGAGGTGTGGGTAGGTAAAGGGTTAGATATGAACGGGTCCTGGTGAGAGTCAGGGTGTTCCACAATGAATGGAAGTCAATTTAAAGTCTCAACAAGGATAAGTGTGTGTGTGTGTGTGTGTGTGTGTGTGTGTGTGTGTGTGTGTGTGTGTGTGTGTGTGTGTGTGTGTCTGTGTGTAATAGGATTCATTACGTGACCTGGTTTCTGTGGCCTGATGGTTTGACCTTTGACCTGTCCCCTGGGGGCGTGGCCAGGCTCTACAGACCAGCTGAGAGTTTATAAAAAGCTCTGGACACAAACGAGAAGAAGGGACAGAAGAATGAAGACGAGTTGGAGGACGACTGACTGATGAAGAGGAGTTCCTCTGAAGTATCAACACAAGACAACACACAACACCACACAACACAACACACACCCTGTCTGATCTCAGGTCAGCGAGACAGATTATTAGCTTCCGTGCTGATTTGGATCTGAGCCAGCTGGTGACGTGGAAGCAGACCGACCAATCACAGAGCTCCTGCCTGGCGTCACGGCTCAGCTCACGATCACCTGACCCCTTAAACCCGGGATGAGTCTCAAATCTGCAGCTCCGCCCCCGGCCTCCTGCTGCTCCTCCTCCTCCTGCTCCTGCTCCTGCTCCTCCTGCTCCTGCTCCTGCTCCTGCTCCTCACCGGCTCCTCTCTCACTGGTTGTGCTTCAGCTTCTATCTCCAGATCCAGATCCGTCGTCTGGATCTTCCCTGGATCGATGAGCGGCTCCAGGTGAAGGAGGGACAGCGTGTGGACGTCTCCTTCAGACTCAGACTCAGAGGTGAGGTCCCCCCCCCACACACACATCTTCACGTGCTGTGTGTTTGTGTTTGTGTGTTTATAGTTTCTCTTTACAAACCAGGAAGAAATCATTTAGTAGGTGAGACGGTCATGAGACGGTTCCAGAGAGGAGACGTTGATGCAGCACCCGACCACTAGTGTTGCTGTTCACATTCTAACTTCCTGTGGTCGTCATCACTGCTGCAGGTGAACAACATCACATGATGTCGGGTTCATATTAAACACAGACTCAGGTTCCATCACCTGTGAAGGGATCCAGCTGCAGACGTGCTAACGTGCTAACGTGCTAACGTGCTAACATCTCCACCTGTTTCCTGGTCTTTCACAGGTTATAACCACAGACTGTAAAGGTTATAACAGGTTATAACAAGTGGAACTGTTTGAATGAGCATGAATCTGCTAACAACTAACTAAACAACCTTATCTTTAATGACCTGGCAATGTAATGATCCTGTCATTAAAGAATGAGTTTAAAGTTAATTAATAAGGAATTAGTATAAATTTAGTTTGAGCTCTTACAGGCTGACGTCTCAGAAAGTGTCTCCTGAAGAAAGGTTTTTGTCTCTGAGTCTTTCTGAGCTGGACGTGTCCTGTTAGATCCATGAGAGTCTTTGTCCTGAACGTCCTCTCGTCTCCTGATGTCCTCTCAGACCTGCTCTCCAGGCGATGGACAGATGTTGTGTTGATCTCAGAAACAGAAAAGAAAAGTGCAGAATGTTACTGGAAGTTTTTCTAATCTCACTCAGGTTCAGATTCAGAACTTCAGGTCAAACAAGATTCATAACAAGTGTCTGTGAGTCGCTGGAGCTTCAGCTCGCTCACTTCTCCTCCTCACGGTCTTCAGGAACACGGAGGGAAACTTCCCCAAAGTAAATAAACAATGAAAGTAAATTCATTTTCTGTTGAAGGTTTGAACGATTTGAATTTTCTTTTAAGGAAGTTTTAAACATCCTGTGTTTGTCTCCTGAACCTTTTCCTCACCTGCGTCCTCAGAGCTCAGGTTAATCCAGTTATCTCCACCAGACGCCAGCACGTGGACACGCTGGTGGAACCTGAACTGACCTGAATCATCTCTGCTCCCACAGATCCTGCTGATCCTTCAGCCAGAGGAACGTCACCATGCCGACCGGCAGGAGCAAGAAGAAGAGGCCGAAGAAGGAGGTGAACGACGGAGAGGAGCCGGGAGAAGGTGAGAGGAGCAGAGTCTGTGTCTGCAGCTTCACAGCACGTTCTCCTGGGTTCTCCTGGGTTCCCCTGGGTTCTCCTGTGTTCTCCTGAGTTCTTCTGTCATCTCCTGGGTTCTCCTGTGTTCTACTGGGTTCTCCTGTGTTCTACTGTGTTCTCCTGGGTTCTCCTGTGTTCTCCTGGGTTCTCTTGTGTTCTCCTGTGTTCTCCTGTGTTCTCCTGTGTTCTATTTCAGTGGGTGTGGAGGTGGAGATGGAGGAGCTGACCTCCAGGAGTCGCTCTGACAGCAGAGACCTTCTGACCCCGGAGCCTCAGGAGCCAGCACCACAGAAGAAGAAGAAGAAGAAGAAGGCGCTGACCATCGGTAAAAACCTTTCCGCTGCTGGTTTTATGAATTTAGTTTGAGCTCTTAAAGGCTGACGTCTCAGAAAGTGTCTCCTGAAGAAACGTGATTGTTCCTGAGTCTGACTGAGCTTCACTGGACGTGTCCTGTTAGAACACTGAGAGTCTTTGTTCTAAACGTCCTCTCGTCCCCTGATGTCCTGTCAGACCTGGAAGCAGAAGACGTTCCAAACGGAGACATGGTGGAGTCGCCCGTGGACGGAGAGGAGACGACTGCTGCTGTGACCAGGAAGACCAAGAGGAAAAGGTGAGAAGCTGCAGGAAGCAAGTGAACGAATAGATACAAGGTGTTGACGTGTTCCTCACATGTTCCTGACGTGTTCCTCACATGTTCCTGACATGTTCCTCACATGTTCCCTCACATGTTCCCTCACATGTTCCTCACATGCTCCTCACATGTTCCTCACATGTTCCTCACATGCTCCTCACACGTTCTGCAGGTTCTCTATGTGAGAACAAATGTCCAGAGTCAGTGTCTCTGGACATGTTCTGGATCTTCTCCTGCAGCCTCCTGGTAAAATGTGTGTAACATGTCAGAGTCCATGTGAGGAACCAGCAGGACAATGTGTGGAAGCTTCCCAGAGACGAGTGGACGTGTGGACGAGGTTTCTAACACGTGACGTGAAACTGGAAGAACACAAAGATCTCCGGATGAAGAAGAGGAGCCGGACACGTAGAAGACGAAGACGTCCACTTGGAAACACGAGGAGATTCCAGATCTTCTGGTGATGAGGCCGACGCCGTGTGGAGGAGCTGGAAACAACAACACTGATCTGTCCACAGTAGAGTTTATCGTCATGTCCCGCCTCCTGCTGCTCTACAGGCTCCGCCCCTGCTGCTCTACAGGCCCCGTCCCCTCGCTCTACAGGCTCCGCCCCTCGCCTTGATGTTCCCACATGTTCCTGTTTGAACGAGTCGGACCCGACAACCTGCTGCTGCTTCACAAACACCAACTACACAACATGTGACAAAATCCTTCACACTGAACATGTGACTTAACGTTACAATGATTATTAGTGAGACTCGTGTTTTGGCTCCACCTCCCTCGCCACAGTGCGGGCGAACGATTTCAGACTCATCCTCTGGGGACCATGAATCTCCTGACCCACATCCTCAGAGTTGCTCTGTGAAATGAAACCCTCTGTATTGTTTGCTGCAGGAAGCCGAAGGCGACGGAGAACTACGCCGACGACCTCGGAGCCGAAGACGATGACATCATCACAGACGCCCAGTCTCCCATCCCCCAGCATTCCCTGTTCTCCGCCCCCCACAGCCACAGCCAGCCGCTCGGCAAAGTCTTCGTGGAGCGGAACCGTGAGTGAGAATCTGATTTCATTTCTCAGGCTTCATCCACACGTCGACTTTTCATCCTCAAACTGAAACCAGCTCGAGTGCTCGGCTCCTGGAAGGAAACTTTTCTGTTTTATAAATGAAAGAAATGTGTTTATTATTTTATCTCTGACTTTACACGGGACTTCTCCGACACTGTCTGCAGATGATGTTAAACATCTGGGTCACAGGCCACGCCCACATCGAGGTGTCACAGCGTAAACGTACTGACCTAAGACTCTGTGCTAGTTTCTGTTTGGTGTTGATCAGCCAAGTAACTTGAGATATGATCGATTAATGCAACGTAATAAATCATATTTTACACTTGAGTAAGAAGTCGAGAGACAAGATGCTGCAGCGTCGTTTCTCCCGTTTCCTGTGAACTCCGGCTGTTATTATAACATAAGTTCCAGCTTTATTTAATCAACCAATGAGGATTAGTCAGTAGCCAGCAGCAGCCTCTTTGACCCATGAGCACTGATGTGGGTCACTGACCTCTGACCTCTGACCTCACCCTGCAGGGCGCTTCCAGGCGGAGCGGGTGGAGCAGTTCCGACACCCGGAGCTGATGGACGACTACACGGACCCCCGACAGTTCTGGACCACCAGAGACGTGGCTCTGAGGGTCCACAGCGGCTTCAGGTCTGCACGCCTTCACCTCAACCAGAGGAACCACTTACCTAACCTTTAACCTGACCCCTGACCTCTGCTGCAGGGTGATGGGCCTGTTCTCTCACGGCTTCCTGGCGGGCTACGCCGTGTGGAACGTCATCGTCGTGTACGTGTTGGCGGGCGAGCAGATGACCACGCTGCCCAACCTGCTGCAGCAGTACCACGCCCTGGCCTACCCCGCCCAGTCGCTGCTCTACCTGCTGCTCGCCATCAGCACCGTGTCGGCGTTCGATAGGTGTGTGTGTGTGTGTGTCTGTGTGTGTGTGTGCAGCTCTACTGTAGATAACACAATGACACATTGGATGCACCAGGTTGAGTGTGATGTTGTCATGCGTTCAGGTCCACTTGTCCACGTTCAGATGTTCGATACCTGAAGATGTCGTGACCTGGATGATTCAGAATCTTCACAGACAATTAGAGACACCTAGTGGTGATGTTACATATTACAAGCAGCTGAACCCAGAGGATCTTTGTGTTCTTCAGCTTCACGTCACGTGTTAGAAACCTCGTCCACACGTCCACTCGCTCACTGGGAAGCTTCCACACATCGTCCTGCTGGTTCCTCACATGGACTCTGACATGTTACACACATGTTACACACATGTTACACACATGTTACACACATGTTACCAGGATGATATCAGGAACATTTCAACTCATCTTTTTCCATTTAAAACAAACTGAAAGGTAACAGATCTTTGTCTCTCCTGCAGAGTGAACCTGGCCAAGGCCTCCATGGCTCTGAGAGGATTCCTCACACTCGACCCTGCTGCTCTGGCCTCGTTCTGTAAGTGATGAAGATGATGATGATGAAGATGATGAAGATGATGATGTGATGAAGAGTTTTTCTCTCTGTGTCTGCAGTATACTTTATCGCCCTGATCCTGTCCCTCAGTCAACAGATGACCAGCGACCGTATCAACCTTTATCCTTCAGCCAACGAGACTCTGTGGTGAAAACTCTCTTTCTCATACTTGACTTTTTTGTTTGAAAAAACATTTTCCTGAAAACGCAATAATCTTTATAAAACAATAAAAAGACAGGAGATAAGATGAGAACTAAAGACCCGTGTGTCCTGCAGGCCTCCAGGTTCAGAGGAGCAGATCCTGCGGCCGTGGATCGTGGTGAACCTGGTGGTGGCGCTGTTGGTGGGCTTGGCCTGGGCCGTCATCTCCACACGACCGGATATCGACTACACAGAAGGTGACGATAGTGTGTGTGTCAGTGTGTGTGTGTGTGTGTGTGTTTATGTGTACGTGTGTGTGTTAATGTGCTGTTTCCCTCTCAGAGTTCCTGATGACCATGGAGGTGGAGAGTTCCTCGAGAGGAGAGGAGAACTTGGACGTTTCTGCCTGATTCACTTAGTTTCTTCTTCTTCTGTGTTAATGTGTGTTTTTGTACAGTTCCTCACATAGTGCTTTGTGTTGAGTCATTTGTAAATAAAGAAATGTGGCTCATGTTCGGTGTGGGGTGTGTTTGCAGCTTTTTGCCACAGGATGGAGCCACTGCTCTAATACAGTATTTAGATAGATAGATAGATAGATTACTTTATTCATCCCCGAAGGGAAATTAAGTTGTCATAGCAGCCGGTATATTTGAATACAATAAAATACAATACAATATAATAGAATAAAATTAAAAATAGTCCATATAAGATATATATTCACGTGCTATAGATTTAGATCCAGTCAGAAAGATGAGCTATATTTAATGTTTCCACATTCCATAAAGAGAGAGTCGGGTTCTCGTGGTCGCTGCTGATTCTCATCGAGCCTTCATACTGTGATGATCATAGGAACTGGTGATGAACTTTTCAAAAAGAAAATAAGAGGAAGCTTCAAAAATTCCCCTGTAATAACTCAGGTGTGAGGAGGAGGAGGAGGAGGAGGAGGAGGAGGAGCAGGAGCAGGAGCAGGAGCAGGAGCAGGAGGAGGAGGAGGAGGAGGAGGAGGAGGAACAGGAGGAGGAGCAGGAGCAGGAGGAGGAGGAGGAAGAGGAGGAGGAAGAGGAGGAGGAGGAGGAGGAGAGAGGGAGGAGGAGGAGGAAGAGGGTGAGAGAGGGAGGAGGAGGAGGAGGAGGAGGAGGAGGAAGAGGAGCAGGAGGAGGAGGAGGAGGAGGAGGAGGAGGAGGAGGAGGAGGAAGTGGAGGAGGAGGAGGAGGAGGTGAGGAGGAAGAGGAGGAGGAGGAAGTGGAGGAGGAGGAGGAGGAGGAAGAGGAGGAGGAGGAGGAGGTGGAGGAGGAGGAGCAGGAGCAGGAGGAGGAGGAAGAGGAGGAGGAGGAGGAAGTGGAGGAGGAGGAGGAGGAGGTGAAGGAGGAAGAGGAGGAGGAGGAAGTGGAGGAGGAGGTGGAGGAGGAAGAGGAGGAGGAGGAGGAGGTGGAGGAGGAGGAGGAGGAGCAGGAGCAGGAGCAGGAGGAGGAGGAAGAGGAGGAGGAGGAGGAGGAAGAGGAAGAGGAAGAGGAAGAGGAAGTGGAGGAGGATGAAGAGGAGGAGGAGGAGGAAGTGGAGGAGGAGGAGGAGGAGGTGAAGGAGGAAGAGGAGGAGGAGGAAGTGGAGGAGGAGGAGGAGGAGGAAGAGGAGGAGGAGTGGGTCAGAGAAACAGAGAATCAGGTGAATCAGAGAAGGCAGCAGTGGTAGCGTGAACGCGCTGCTCGTCCTCGTGTCGCTCTGTGAACGCGCTGCTCGCCCCCTCCCCTCGGCAGCAGTCTCGTGACCGCGCTGCTCGCCCCCTCCCTCCCTCAGCAGAAGCTCGTGAACGCGCTGCTCGCCCCCTCCCTCCCTCAGCAGCAGTCTCGTGACCGCGCTGCTCGCCCCCTCCCTCCCTCAGCAGCAGTCTCGTGACCGCGCTGCTCGCCCCCTCCCTCCCTCAGCATCAGTCTTGTGGACGCGCTGCTCGTCCTCGCGGAAGATGGCGGAGCTGCAGATGCTGCTGGAGGTGGAGATCCCTGCCGGGAGAACCGCTCTCCTGGACGGGTTCAACAACCTGCTGACGGTCGCTGAATACTGTGAGAACAACTACGTGCAGGTACGAGCTCCGTGCGCGGGGCCGAGCCGCGGGGCATGCCGGGAAACAGCAGCGGGGGGGCGGGCGAACTGATGGAATGAAGCTCCGGAACTGAGAGGAGAAGAAGAAGAAGAAGAAGAAACTAATTAAACTAATTACAACTCAATTACAATCTCTGAAGCTCATCAGCTACTCTAATACTCTAATAAGAAATGTAACTTTGACATCAGCTGTTCAAGTTGTAAAAGTTGATTTACTATTATTTTATTTATCATTATTTTATTGATAAATGATGATGAATGAAAGAGATTCTTGTTCTTCAGTGAAACTCTTGTTCATGTGAACCAACAGGGAATCAAACCCGCAGCTTTAATTGAAGTCGTTAAATATCAAATCTGAATGATTATTTTTCACTCCTTCTTCACGTGTCGTCTTCCAGAAGTTTGAGTCTCTGCAGCAGATCAGCTTGTGCTCCAACTGCTTTCACATGTTTCCTCTGAAACATCTGAGAGGAGCAGGAGCTTCGTGAGCTCGAGGAGAAGCGTGAAGTCTCTCCAGAGCTCAAGAGCACAGCTAGAGCACAAGCTGAGGCTGTTAGAGTGAGAGCATTAGAAACTCAGGAGGTGAAACCAGTGAGTCCTGATCTCTAACTGGAAGCTGATGAGCTGATTATTCATTTGGTGGATGAACATGAATTGAACGCAGAACGATGATGTGATGATTGATGAATTTGTTTGGTCCAGACTCTCGTTTGAAGAACAGTCGATAGTTTTTTCTCGACATGAAAACCTCTTAATCGCTCGGAGAAGAATGAATCTCCACGTTATACGTCATGTGTCAAATTAACGTATGAATTCAACACCTGCTGCACATGATCACGATTTTCATTGTTGATCAAACCATCAATCCTCAGATTAGATTAATTGATTAATTGTTTTTTGAAGCGTTTTGATTATAAAGGAAACACCTTCATGTTGAGTTTAAAATGTTCAGATCTGATTCCTGGTTAAATGTTTCTCTGGATGTGTGTCTGTGTTCGAGCCCACGTTGTGTGATGTAACACCTCCCACACCCCCACTGTCCGCTGCCGCTCTGTACACAAGCTGAAGCTGCGTTTCACACTCAGAGTCTGGAACTGGAAAATGAATCAGATCAAATATCTCCTCAGTTTGTTTTATTTACATAAAGAAATCAGAGTAAAAGATGAACGTGATGTGAACTGAGGCAGGAAAAATCAGGTGAATGTTTTCATCCGTTAGTCAACATTTATTTTTTATATAAAACACAACTCGAGATTTAAAGCTTGAAGACACTGAGCCGTACTGAGCATGTGCAGACTCCTCCCACAGCCGCTGCCAGTTATTATCGTACTGTGACTCCGCCTCCCGCTGCTCAGTGAAAACACATGGCGTCGCTGCAGGAGGCGGGGCCTGCTCCTGCCTGTGTTTAGAGTTGGAAACCATGGCGATTGTTTTTCCAGCCTGGTTGGTTCTCCGCCTCCAGAGCCAGGAACAGCTCCTGCGGAGGCGTCTGCAGGATTCAGATCTGAGTCCTGGCAGCTGATCACGTGACCGAGCCGACGGCGGCAGATCCTTGCAGCAGGGAGAGAGAAATCTGAAAAAGCTTCAAATTCAATTCCCTCAAACTAAACCTGCTCAAACTCTGCTGAGCACAAAGCTGCTGAACTCTCTGTCCGAGCTCAGGATCATCCGCTGACTCCTCGACTCCGGAAGCTAAAGCTGAAAAACTAAACAGTTGTGTGTCTTTTGTTGTTTTGTTGTTTTCCTGTGGTTATCTCACTTGAACTATGAGCTACACTGCCCCCTATTATTTCCGGTGGTACTGCTCTGTTTCACCCATATTTTTTTTTATAAGACGTGAACAGAGTTTAGGAATCTAATCTCCAGACTTTACAGTGAATCGTCACATTAGGAACTGGTGAAACTGATTATCAATAAATCCAGTGGTTCTGTTCTGTAAACCAGTCGGATGTAAATCTAATGATTAGTTGTGTGGGTTCAGTTGTACCGTGAATCAGCTCTGTGGTCGTATCAGGCTCTTATGAAGTGTCTCATTCTAACACACACACACACACACACACACACACACACACACACACAAACACACACACACACACACACAGACACACACTGGTCTGCAGGAGAAGTTCTGTTCATTAGAATTAATTCTGTCAAACATTCATTTTTAATGGTTTCGATGTTGGATGTATTTGTGTTTTTATTTATAGTAATTTAGAATAAATAGTTTATTTAAAAATAAATAAATCAGCTGATAGATCTGTATCGTATGTATTTTAGAGAATTCGATTTTTACACTTGTAGAAATTAACCCCTTTTAATTTAAATGTTGAATTGGTGTTGTTAGGTCTCCGTGATGTTGACCCCTAGTGGCCGGAGGCCTCGTGTTTTTCTGGTCCAATCGTCCGATTCCCGTGAACACGATATCTCGAGAAGCTTTGAGCGAATTTCTCTAAATTTAGTGTAAATGTTACTTGGATTTAAAGAAACTGAT
Source organism: Limanda limanda (assembly GCF_963576545.1). Classification (NCBI taxonomy): domain Eukaryota; kingdom Metazoa; phylum Chordata; class Actinopteri; order Pleuronectiformes; family Pleuronectidae; genus Limanda; species Limanda limanda. Next base: position 1,067,530 of record NC_083651.1, read on the forward strand.
AAGAATGTGGGGGTCGAAGGTCACATGAGTGTTATTCTACCGGTCATGTGACTTGGACTCAAAGATGAACTGATTCTATTCCAGTGATTTTAGTTTGATGGTCTGTTAACGTTATATTTTCTAACATTAT